>NC_135879.1:44981429-45185318 GCF_964194155.1 Cetorhinus maximus | reverse complement strand
CGGTCATGGGTTTGGAAGGTGCTGTCTAAGGAGCCTTGGTGAGTTCCTGCAGTGCATCTTGTAGATACTACACACTGCTGCCACTATGCGTTGGTGGTGGAGAGAGTGAATGTTGGTGGATGGGATGCCAATCAAGCTGCTGTTTTGTCCTGGGTGGTGTCGAACTTGTTGAGTGTTGTGGGAGCTGCACTCATCCGGGCAAGTGGAGAGGATTCCATCACACTCCTGTCTTCTACCTTGTAGATGGTGGAGAAGCTTTGGGGAGTCAGGAGGTCAGTTACTAATCACAAGATTCCTCGCCTCTGACCTGCTCTTGTATATGGCTAGTCCAGTTCAGTTTCTAGGTCAATGGTAACCCCAGGATGTGATAGTGGAGGGTTCAGCAATGGTAATGCCATTGAATGTCAAAGGAAAAGGTTAGATTCTCTTCTTGTTGGAATGGTCATTGCTTGGCACTTGTGTGGCATGAATGCTACTCGCCACTTGTCAACCCAAGTCTGGATACTGTCCAGGTCTTGCTGTATATGAACACAGACTGCTCCGCTATCTGAAAGGTCACAAATGCTGTTGAACATTGTGCAATCATCAGCGAACATCTCCATTTCTGACCTTATAATAGAGGGAAGGTCATTGAAGAAGCAGCTGAAGATGGTTGAGCCTGAGGAACACCTGCAGCAGTGTCTCAGCTCGGAGATAATTGACCTCCAATAACCACAATTCCTTTTTACTAGGTATGATTCCAATCAGTGGTGAGTTTTCCCCCTGATTCCCATTGATTACAGTTTTGCTAGGGCTCCTTTGTGCCACACTCGGCCAAATGTGGCCTTGATGTCAAAGGCAGTCACTCACACCTCACCTCTTGAGTTCAGCTCTTTTGCCCATATTTGGATCAAAGCTACAATGAGGTCAGGAGCTGAGTGGCCCTGGCGGAACCCAAACTGAGCATCAGTGAGCAGGTTCCTGAGTAAGTGTGCTTGATAACACCGTCGATGACATCTTCTATCACTTTGCTGATGATCGAGAGTAGGCTGATAGGGTGGTAACTGTCCGGGTTGTATTTGTCCTGCTATTTTTTGTCTGGGCAGACACAGTTGGACAATTTTCAATATTGCAGGGTAGATGTAGTGTTGTAGCTGAACTAGCTTGGCTAGGGGTACTTCTAGTTCAGGAGCACATCTTCAGTATTATTGCTGGAATGTTCACAGGGCTCATAGCCTTTGCAGTATCCAGTGCCTCAGTCATTTCTTGATATCACGGGGAGTGAATTGGATGGGCTGAAGACTAGCTTCTGTGATGCTGGGGACCTCAGGAGGAGGCAGAGATGGATCATCCACTCGGCATTTCTGGCTGAAGATTGTTGCCAATGCTTCAATCCTTCCAGTGACCTTCAAGGTGGCTATCAGTGGATGTTCCCTGACTGCCCCCTGCCCTCTGGTTTTCAGCCTCTCCCTGGAATTATGTGCTCTTCTCCCGTGTAAAGGGTGAAAGCAGAGAAATGGGAATGTGAGAAGTGGATTCCATGGAGAGGAAGGAAGGATAACATTTGTGGAAGGTGACTTGTGAGGCACAAAGATGAGAATGACTGTGAGTGATGGCTGTTCAGATGGTGTTGTGAGAGAGGAATAAATGGAACGGTAAGTTATGTTGGTCTGAGGTGTATTTTACAGGAGAAGGCTCGGGATGTCAGAATACGGGGTTGGCACCAGAAAGTGTTATACCACTGAGCTGTCCTGCCCTCCTGAGGTCTTTGAACCTCTTGGGGCACTAGGTCCAGGTGTGAGTGACCAAATGCCTGCAGCTCACTCCCTCAATTAATTCCTCTGGGGAGGAAGACCCGCCTTAGAAAGCTGCTGGCTAATCTGATTGGGTGGCAGCTCTGTAGTCCCAGTAGCACCAGGTTTGAGTGGTAGCCACTGCTGAGGCTACAGTATAGGCAGTTCCCAAAGAAGAGGAGTTTATCGAGGCCAGACTGGATTTAAGCCTGGAGTATAGTCTAGCCTAGCTGGCAAGCCCCAATGAGGGGGAGGGAGTGAGGGAGATGGTGGGGCCTGGTTTGAGAGGCTGGAGGTGAGGGTAAAAGGGGGTATATTACCTTGGGGCGGGATGACTTAGGTGAGCACAGGGAACCTCCCAAATGAGGATCCCCCCTTGTCTGACTCCAGCTCGGCCTGTAAAATTAGCCAGGCTACCCATTTGGCCTAGGTCACCCTCTGTCATGGGTAAAATAGCGGCAAATAGCAAGAGGCACTTAAGCGGCCATTAATTGACTACTTAAGGTCCTCAATAGGCCCAATGGTCAGTGGGCTGCACAGACCTCCAAAGCCCTCCATAAAATGGGAGACAGGGCAGGGCTAATCAGGATGGTGGCTGTCAGGCCACACACTGTATTTTACGAGCCACCCACCTTCAAACACACCGACGGAAGGCCGTAAAATCAAGCCCTATATCTCCAGCACTTGCCTGGAAGGAGCCAGTCACATAAAGGTAAAGCACCACAGTCACCTTGACCACCACAAGCAATGTGGTTCTTGCCTTGCTTTGAGGTTGTAGTTGTAGTTGCAGTAATTGGCAGATTTCAGTCATGATTTCTTTTGTGAAGCAGATTTTAAGCATTGATCATCACTAAAATTCATGTAGCAATGACTCAATAAAGTTCCTGAAAATATATGGCCTCCTGCTGAGTGCACTTCTCCCCTTGCTCCACCTCCCTCTTCTAAAAGATTGATCTGCTCTGCGTTGCCTCTCTTTATTGTCCCAGTCATCATTCCAACAAGAAGGTCTACCAGGCCGCCCTGGTCAGTGGGGTGTTTTTCAAGCTGCAAAAATGAACAAAAAAGTACTTCAGAACCAGCTATACAGCACCTTGTGTGGGAGACCTCGTGGCACAGTGAGTAGCACCTCTGCCTCTGAGTCAGAAGCTTTGGGTTCAGTCCCTTTCCAGGAATTATTGGCCACAGAAACAACATACATGATACAGCCAAACAGGCTGATGATCAATCTGCTAATCCTCCAACACACCTATGGCAAGTGGTAAGAACAGGACTGATTCCTGTTCAGCCATGCTTCATGCAGAGTGCTGTCCTCAAGTTATGACCGCTTGTCTGTCTCTCTTTCTCTGAAACAGAGAGAGATGCCCATGGTCTCTTGTCTACAACAGCCAATGATGGGTGGATGAGACAACTCCATGTAGAGCATTCAAATTTTTGTCAAGTGTAGGAAAATTTCCAAAAGGCATACCAGCAGCCAAGAGAAACAGCCCAGGGACAAACTTGTAGATAGCTCACGATCCCTTTAAATAGCACTGATCTAGGGGTGGGTGAGCAGAGTATTTCCTGCCATTTACCATTCTGTTCAGCTGTGCAAGGTTAAGACAGAGTGCAGGGTGCAACATGGCAATCAAAAATGAAAGCACAAAAGTCAAATTAGCATTGAGCACTAATTTATGTCCTGATTTATTTGCTCTATACCCTGCTGGAACTCTTTAGGTATGCGCATGCATCCTTTACCAGGATGGTGTCCATCACACATTCCATCAGTTGTGTGCATGTTTTTTTGGATGCCATTTTCGAGCATTTGGAGGCCACTGTGCTCCGAAAGATCAGGCGCCATACAGCCTGTTTCTCGCTCAATATTGCCAGGTAGTTTCAACTGCCTCTTTTAATGTGGACAAGGCGAGGATCAGACAACAGTTAATTTATTGAGATGGAACCAAAATGCATAGCTAAAATAAGAAAATCTTACTTTAACATCTAGACTTTTTGGTGAGTTAAATGATGATTTGCTGGTTTGCTGATAGCAGTCCACTTCATAATGAGGTCACATTCAAACCAGCTGTGCTAAAAATATAATGGCCACGTGAAGAATGTAGGTCACTCACACCACAGATGTCTCAGCTCTTACACTGCTCTTATTCCAGGAGCACTGTTATTCTTTCAGAATCTTAGTGAAATTTAAGGAAATGTTCACCAAAAATAATCAATGAATTTGTGGACGAGTAGCTTTATTACTGATTTTTTGAAAGGAATGATATGTGTAATTCATCATGAAGGGTCTTCTCTTACTTGGAAGTATTATTTGTGAAATTGATATTTTTTGCCAGAGTATTATTTTGAATGTTGCGCACAGATCTGGCCACATCAGCTAAATGTAGGGCAGCAATTGTCAAGGTTTCTTTTATATATTCATTTGAGAATGCTGTGTAAATATTACAATTAAGTAGCTGATTAGAGATGAACCGGAAAAGAAAGTCAATCTGCAAGCTCTAGGCAGTAAGCACAGATTGAATTGCTGAATGAAGAATTGGTTCAATGAGAACTCCTTTATCACTCGATGCTGGATTTGGACAATTGGGGATTAATCAGGGAAAGGCAGCATGGATTTTTCTCACATCATGGGCAAAGGAGCTGAACTCAAGAGGTGGAGTTTTTTCTCAATTCACATTTGCTTCTTTTGCAAATCACTTTAAATCTGTTCCCCTTCATTCTTGATCTTTTTATGAGCAGGAGCTGCTTCTCCCTGCTAACACTGTCAAGCCCCCCTCATGATTTTGAACACCTCTATCAAATCTCCTCTTAGCCTCCTTCTGTCCAAGGAGAGCAGCCCCAGCCTCTCCAATCTATCTTCGTAACTGAAATTTCTCATCCCTGGAACCATTCTTGTGAACCTCTTCTGCACTCTCTCTAATTTATGCACATCCTTCCTATAATGGGGCACCCAGAACTGTACACAATACTCCAGCCGAGATCTAACAAGTGTCTTATATAAATTCAGCATAACCTCCTTGTCCTTGTACTCTATGCCCCTATTAATAAAGGCCAGGATACTATCTACTTTATTAACTGCTCTCTCCACCTGTCCTGCCACCTTCGATGATCTATGCACATATACATCAAGGCCTGTCTGCTCTTGCACCCATTTCAAAATTTCACCTATTATTTTATATTGTCTGTCCATGCGCTTCCAACCAAAATGCATCACCTCAACCTTTTCTGCATCGAACTTCATCTGCCACCTATTTGTCCACTCCACCAACTTGTCTGTGTCCTTTTGAAGTTCTGCACTGTCCTCCTCACAGTTTACTTCAATAAGCTTCGCATCATCCCACATTTTAACTTTTCACTTTCCACAAGTCCACAAGTAAACTTTAGCCAAAAGTTTTTTTTTTAATCCCAATTCTGGATGCACAATCTTAAATTGAAATACACTCAACAATCACATTCAAACTTTCATATTTCTATGCAACTTAGAAATATTGATCCCTGTATTGAGTTATAAACTCAAAGTGCCAAGTTTTTATGCTATTCCCGGGTCTAGGAGACTAGGAAGAAATGAAATTTTCACCGGTTCAAAATCAAAAACGTTGTTCAAGATTTTCACCAGTAATATAAATGTTTGCACACACGGAAAAATTAACAAGCTTAAAAGAGCACAAACCAGCCAATATACTTAACAAGACAAGCTACAAGGGGTTAAACAACTTCTAGTTTTGTACACAGGAGCCAACAAGAGCAGATTTTTTTCAAAAGACAGACCTTGAAACAAACAAATTGCTGTAATGTTTCACAAATTCACACACATTTTCACACAAACTGAAACAAATATAACACAGACCCGTTGCTGTAAGCTGGCCTAGATTTTCAATTTTATTTTAGTTGGATTTAGTGCGTTTGCTTAATAAATTGACCATTTTATTATTAAAGGATTTTTACAAACATGTATTCTGCAAAGAACTAATCAGGTCAAGTTGCCATTTTATACCAACATGCGAACAGAAAAGAAGCCATGTTGATGTTGCTCACCTTTTACAACAAGCTAATTTAATATAGTACTGTGAAATAGTAACCAACAAGCAAGAGATAATTAGAAGTACCACCCTGATTAACTTGTAGTTGAAAGATAAGTAATTAATAATCAAATAGTTAATAAGTCAGATCATATTTCCTAATAATATTCCCGTGTTAGGGCTTAATTTAATACTTAAATGCTGTACCAGAAGCTGTGAGAAAGGAGTCTGAACTATTCAGTATTGACCCCTATCAAGAAAACACCAACCTTGACTGTCCCAGTCCTGGTCTAAAGAATGGGACTTATATGGAATTAAGGTAAGGAATACATCTTGAAGCAATCCATTGTCTTAAGCTTGTTCATATGTGTGTTTGTATACCAATTAAATTAACCCTTACAACATTATTGATCAATTTGCCATTTATTTCAACATGGGCTAAGGTGGAGGCGACACCATTTTTAGGTTTAAAGAGGGCTTTCAGGAATGATTTTGATGTGGGTACCAAAGGTAGGGAAACCAGTTTTGATCTTTGGCCACAGAGGCAATTTTCTGTCAGCTCAGAGATCATGAGTGTAATACTGGGTCAGGGACAGAAAAGAATTCCTGTCAGCGTGGATCCCAGATAGTGCAGCTTCCTTCAGAGACACATGTAAGCACCTGTCGGCATGAAGAGTTGAGGTTGTTTACCGCCCCATCTGGATTGGCCATCCATTTGAAAACGTGAAGTCTCTGTAGGGTTTTGTTGATAAGCATACTTTACCTTTGTTTCCTTTCATTAGTGAGTTGATAAGTTTTAGTTCATTGAGTAAGTTGATTGATTAGTCTAGTTCGTTGTCTGAGTCTTTGGCTGTTGCCTATATTTCAATTGAACTCAGTTTAAAGGGATAATTTGGGGTCCAGTAATTAGGCTGCATGCAATTAAATTAAAACGAGTCTAAAGTTATCAAAACACCCCCTTTTTAAACAATATTGCCTTTTCCTTGAAAACTGGCCATATTCTTCTCGGCCCCACCTCTGACCCTGTCCAATTGGAGCCAGGAAAATCCTACCCCTAGAGGGGAATCTTCCCATCCCTCCCACGGCTGGTTTTGAGTTGGGCAGGAGTGGAGAATCAGTGGCAACTATAAAGTCAGAAACCCACCGGCATAAAATTAGTTTGCGTTTCTTCCACGGGCAGGTTAATGGCTGATCAGTTATCCTACCAACTAGTGGCGTGAATGCCATTAGCATTCATTAAGTGCCGTTGGGGAGGGTTTAAACTAGATTGGCAGAGGGATGGGAACCTGAGGGGAAATTCAGAGTGACGGGGGGAGGAACTGGCAGTGGAAAGCAGAGAAGCATTAACTGTTAAGGAGGATATAGTAGAGAGTAGTATCAAGGTAAATAGAATACTTGGAGAGTTTGATAGAATTAGAGTAGGTAATAGTAAGTCATTAGATGGGGTCAGAGTAAGGGGGCAAGTAAAAAAAGCCTAAATCAGGGTTAATGTGCATGTATGTGGATGCACTGCAGGCACACGTTGACAAACGGAATTATGATATTATTGCTTTAACAGAGACCTGGCTCAAAGAAGGGCAGGACTGGATGTTAAATATTCCTGGGTACAAAGTGTTTAGGAGAGACAGGAAAGGAAAGATAGGGGAAGGAGTGGCAGTATTGATTAAGGATGGTGTTACAATACTAGAGAGAGAGAGAGAGGATGTTCCAGAGGGGTCAAGGACAGAATCTCTCTGGCTAGAGGTAAGGAATGAAAAAGCTGCAATAACATTGATTGATGTAGCATATAGACCACCAACTAGCGGAAGGGATGTAGAGAGACATTTGCGAAGAGAAGTTACAGGGAGGTGCAAGTACAGAGTAATTATAATGGGATGCTTCAGTTATCCAAAAATAAACTGGGATAGGAATAGTGCTAAGGGATAAGAGGGGTGACAGTTCCTGGAATGTGTTCAGGATAATTTTCTGCAGCAGTATGTTTCCGATCCAATGAGAGGGAAGGCACTGTTGGACCTGGTTCTGGGGAATGAGTTGGCCCAAGTGGATCAAATATCAGGGGGGAACATTTATAGGACAGTAACCATTCTATCATAAGGTTTAGGTTGGTCATGGAAAAGGACAAGGAACAATCCAGAGCAGGGATAATTAACTGGGAGAAAGACAACTTCAATGGGATGAGAATGCACCTGAGTCGTGCGAGTTGGAAATAAATGTTGGCAGAAAAGATGGTGGCTTATCAATGGGCTACCTTCAAAGAAAAGTTATTGCAGACAATGTCAAGGTACATTCCCTTGAAGGGGAAAGTTAGTACAAATTAATCCAGAGTATCCTGGTTGATGACAGAGATAGAGATAGAGATGACAAGGAAGAAGTGTCTTATACAAGTTGGAGAGAGGACAGAGGAGATTCACAAGAATGATTCCCGGGATAGAGAACTGTATCTATGAGGATAGATTGGAATGGTTGGGACTCTTTTCCTTGGAGAAAAGAAGGCTGAAAGGAGACTTGATAGAGGTAATCAAGATCCTGAGGGGTATGGGCAGGGTAAATAGTGAGAAACTGTTCCCACTCAAGGGAGCATCAAGAACTAAAGTGCACAAATTCAAAATAATTGGCAAAAGGAGTAAAAGTGATGTGAGGAAAAGCTTTTTCACCCAGAGGGTGGTTGGAGTCTGGAATGAACTTCCTGAGAGGGTAGTGGAGGCAGGTTCGATTGAGGTATTCAAAGAGTAATTGGATGGCTATCTGAAAAGGGAGAATGTGCAAGGTTACGGGGAGAAGGCAGGGGGTGGGACTAGGTAGTATGCTCTTTCAGAGAGCCAGTCCAGACGCGAAGGGCTGTCTGGCCTCCTGCACTGTAAAGGTACTGTGATTCTGTGATTAACATCTCATGAATGCTCAATAAAACAGCTACCCAGCAGAATCTTCTCACGCTTTCCAATCTTGTGAATGTGCTCAGTGAGAGGGGCATGTGGAGTCAACCTCTGATTCCTGGGGTACAAGCTCCGGGTGGGTGATAGAAGGGGATGGTTAAGGTAACAGGTGGCAGAGGGAGCCAGGAGGTTGGGAGGGTGAGGGTTCAATGAGGGTTGTTAGTTGGGACACGGCGATAGACACGACATGGGGGATGGGAAGGAGAAGGTCAGGGAGGTCACTGTGAACAGTGATGGGATGCTCTGGAAGGAAGGGAATGTGCACATTCACCTGGACATCCTAGAAGGATAAGAGTTGGGGTTGGAGGGCGATGATGGGGTGGTCGAAGGTGATGTCTGGGGTGTCAATGATATGGGGGGAAAGGACACGGGTGACTGGGGGAGGGGAGATGGTAGGGGAGCTCATGTAGAAAGTCACTATATCCTTAGTTCTCAAATTGAAAGTGGGCGGACCCTCATGTTGAACAGGCTTAGGTGCTGCATGGGAGCTAGGTCAGTGCATGGATGGAGATTTAGGTCATCTCAGCTGGACAACAGAAAGGGAACTACAGCAGGCGGTATTGAATATTCTACGGACCAGTGAGATAAGTTTGCTGGATGAAGGCTCTGTGTATGGGGGATGGTGCTTGCATGAGTCTCTGAGAGGCACTGCCACAGAACCTTCTCCCTGCAGATTCAGTTGTGGGGCCAACTCTGAGCAGAAAAACTGCTTGGAGGTGGAGGGGGGGCCTTGCAAAGCTTTTAGAAGGATGCTGATAGAAAGCAATAGACAATATGCATTAAAAGTGAATATATTTATAGATGTTCAATTAGTGACAATTATTATCTTCACCAGTGCAACAAGCTGTGATCAAAATTTTTTGATTTTCCTATGCCTTTGACTCCTTCTAGGTGCTGCCCGACATCCGCAGCAGGGGTGGAGGCAGCCTGTGGAGTTGTCTGCCCTCTTGCCTTTGATGATTTTGGCAGTCATTCTCTTTGAAGGCTTCAAACACTGCTGCGTGATGTTCCCCGCCTCTTGCTGATTATCCACCATGAGTTGGAAGGCCCCTTCCAGAGACTTATCAACTGATTCAGACTGAGCAGATGGCTGTTCTCAAGCAGCCCTCCGAGTGCCGAGGACCTGGCCTGCGCCTGCCCCCAATTTCTGCTGAGTTGTGTAATTTTCTCCAGAAAGTGAGCATGAGCCTTATCTAGAGATGTGCCCCACCTTGCTGTGTGCCTATGCACTGCTGGAGAGTGCGGGTGAGCGCACTGAAGGTTCTTCATCAAATTCTTCTTGGACATGGTCTGGTGGCTGGGAGTCCTGGTGGTGTCCCTTCTGGGCCTTGATCTGGAGGTGTCTATAAGATAGAGAATGGAGGAATACAAGACTGCATGTCACTCACTGTGATTGTCAGGATGTGATGAACTCATGGAGGTGTGATCTGTACTGGGTTGCTGAGACAATCCGATCTCCCCTTCCCTACAGGAGCGATCCCTGTCCTCCCAAGTCATCTGGGTTGCAGCCTCCTCGAAATCTGTGAGATCAATGATGTTGGCTGTGCCCCCTCACCCCACACCACTACCATCTGGGAACTTTCCCGCCTGTTGTGGACAGGCTTGGCCTGGAAAAGCATGTGATAAGAAGGGATGGAGCATGGGTTAGAAAAGATTCATGCCCCCTGTATGTGGTGAACCCTCCCCAGCAGGTCTGAGGATGGAAAGATGGGGTGGTGGTGATGTAAATGTTTCCATTAGCCTAACAATGTTGATATGTGTCCCCCGCTAATGATTGTGAGGGATCCCTGAAGAGAGTAGTCATTTGAGCACATGATGCCATGATGAGAGTTTGATATTAGAGGGAGGTGAAGGATGACTTACCCTGGCGGAGCGGATGAGGTCGTTCATCCTCTTCCTGCACTGGATCTCGTTCTGGTCGCGGCTGGCAGCCGAGCTGATCTCCTTGACAATGGCCTTCCAGATCCAAGAGGTGAGGCTGGTGTGCTTCCTGCAACTGTTCCTGTGTACCCAGATTCCTCTGATCAGGGCCTGGAGAACATTGTGTCTGAAGCAGGGTGCAGTCATCTTCTTGTGCGTGGGAGACATCTGTAAGGGTCTCCTGGAGGCAGGTGGGCTGCAGAGAGTGAGATGTACGTGTTCAGCTGATGTTTAAATATGCGGCCCGTACCCTCGACCCTGCCAGCTGACGGAGGGGCGGATAAACCAGCTCCTGACCTGCCAGGCGATTTGGCTTGATACTCGCCTGTGTACAGTTAATGAGCTTCCAAGCGGGGAAACAGGCACAAGTTCCCGCCATTCTGAGCAGCAGGGTGGGTACCGCCAAAACTGCCGTCACCGCACTTTGTCATAAATGGAAAATTCCACCCTAGTGTCTACAGGTTTATGATTTGTACTTGAGATTTATGAGAAATTAAACAAGACACACAATTTCCATCTATTGGGTTTTATTGTGCCTAAAGTCCAGTTCCTCCATCATCGGCTGTGCTGTGTGCCAGCTACAAAATGCTGCAGAAACTCAGCAAGACTTCGTTGACAATACCTCCCAAACCTTCAACCTCTATTGCCTAGAAGGAAAAGAGCAGAAGGCCCAATGGGACACCACTGTCCCCGAGTTCCCTCCAAGCAACTGCACCACGTGGACTGCAGCGCTTCAAGAAGACAGCTCACCATCATCTTCAAGGACAATGACGATGGTGGCTTTGCCAGTGACACCCATTTGCCATAAATGAAAAATTAATCATCCTGAAGCAAATCCATAGATGCTTTCTGATCTGCTGAGAATTTCTACCTTTCCTGTTTTAAATACTGTGTATGGATTTCCCAGGATCCTTACAAGGGGGTGCAATAGCAGAGGGACCTGAGGAGCTTTCTACAAATTCTTGAACTTAGTGAGACATGTTGATAAGCCAGTAAAGAAAGCAGATGGGATAATTGACTTTGTAAATAGGGGCATTGAATACAAACACAAGAAAGCCAGGCAAAATCTTTAGGTTATGTCTCACCTGGAAGGTTGTGTCCTAAAGTAAGGCCTTGAAACTCTTTCTAGAATGTACAGAGGAGGTTCGCTAGAATGGCACCACAGGGATGAGAAACTTCAGTTACGTGGATTGTTCTCATAAGACCAGAGAAGGTTAAGGGAAATTATAATGTTAATATTCAAGATAGACAGATTTTTAATTAGTAACGGGTTGAAAGCTTATGGGGAGAGGGTGTGAAATTGGAGTTGAGGCCAAAATGAGATCAGCCATGATGGTAATGAATGGTGGGGCAGGCTCGAGGGGCTGAATTGCCTACTCCTGCTCCTAGTTCTTATTTTTATGTTCTAAGATTGTGGAAGGCTTTGGAAGAGCAAGTAAGGACAAACTATTTTCTCTGGCAAGTGGGTCAGTAACCAGGGATCATAGATTTAAAATAATTGGCAAAAGAACTAGAGGGTAAATCTTTTTGCGCAGGGGTTAATAAATTAAACGAAACCTAAATCTAATCCACTGACTCCCTCACTCAAACTTGGATACCATGCATCAGGCAGCCTGGGCTCACTGTTCAAATAGCAGCACCATAGATACCTGGAACAAAATGCATTCTACAACATTCCACAGCACATGTACACTCCTCTCCCAAATTTATCTGTGCATCTCTCTCTCCCTTCTCCCCAGTTTATGTTTCTCTCTCCCTCCCTCCTTAGTTTGTGTGTTTTACTCTTCTTCCCTTCATTTGTTTCTTTTACCTTCTCTCCCCAGTTTGTGATTCTCTCTCCCTCCTCAATTCTCTCCCTCTCAGCCTCATTTTTGTTTCTCTCACTCGCTCCCTCATTGTATTTCTCTCTCTCTCTCTTTTGGCCCACCCCTGAATTTTATTCTGCTCTTTCCCTCCCCCATTGCTGTCTCAGTACTCACAGCACCAGGTATTCATCTTCAAAGTGGGAATCATGACTTGGGCCATTTCCTACATCGCAATCCTGCATCCTGGCCAGCAACGCACACCCACGCTATTTTCATGGTGAGGTGGCGAGGACAAGTTGGAGTCAGGGCCACTGCCTCCGTAAGTAGGCCTTAGGCCAAAATGGAGGGGGGCAGATGTATAGACAGCCAGGTTAGAAGACCCACATCCATATACTGGGACATCAGCCCAATTCTGTAGATGAGTGTGGGACCTAGATCCTCACCCCTACCCCCTCACCCCCAATCCCCCAACCACACCATATGCACTCTCCATTCCCCATGCCACTTCCATGCTCCCTCATATTCCCCATGCCACCTACAGGCATCTCATACCCCTATACCATCTCCATGCTCCCTCATATTCCCCATAGCCATACCCATGCCTCTCCATAACCTCTATGCCACCTCCATGCATCCCAATGTACCCTACATAGCCACTCACCCAGACCTCAGGAACCATGTTGAGATGAAAATGATTAAATTTGTAAAAATCCAATACAGGTCTCACTCAAGCTCACTTGATGATGGGAAAGCACCTCATATTCATGAAACCCATTCTAGAAGGTGTAAATCCCTTCAAATGGTTAATCTGTTATAAAAACAAACATACATCCATTTTACTGACCATATGAAAGACAGATAATCTTTTAATAAAAACTTAAAACTGTCAATCAAGATGTGAACAAAGCCCCCTGCTGAGATAAGTGGTTTTGAGATTTGAAACTCAGCCAAGCATTCATAATGGACACAGTTGTAATAACAATGTGAACAATGGAGTTGAAACTGTAAAAAATAGATGGTCTTTTTTTTAAGCTATATCATTTGTCCTGTAAATTAAAACAGTTCAGGAGCAGATAGGGATTCTTGTTTTCTCTAAGTGAAAGATGCTGAAGGCTTTTTGTTTTCAGTTAAAGCTCCGGGCTTTTAAATCATTTCAGATCATTATATTAGAGATCCCAAACACTGCTTACTTCAGTTTTGAATGTGTAAGCGAATTCTTACCAATAGGAAAAGTACTCAAATGCATCTCAACTCTTAAACAATGCAGATCAACTTGACTTTGTAGTACAGAGTCTTATAATCAATTACTGCAGTAAAGTCACATTTAACATACATTACAGCATCAAATGTTTGAAACTGAAAGAATGCGAACTTTTTTTCTGTATTTCAAAGCCTGTCAGCAAAAGAATTCCAGGAGCGGATGACGTTTATTCTTTGGTTCCTGACTTGGGGCTGGGGTTCCCCTGTAGTTCACTGCTCCTTGAGTGCTGTGAATCATGTCTCCTACCAAAATGGACCTCACTCCATGAAACTAATGGGGCTCTGAAATGCCCACCCCTACATGGAGTATGTAAGGGCAGGATTGCTGAGTGCAGGTTCACTACCTGCACCCTTATCCTAGGGCCATAAAAATCCCACATGATGGGAATGGGGGCAGGAACCCCAGAATTGGGTCCTGCCCATCATTTTTAAATCCCCCATCTCCAATCTGACATGGGCAGAGGCATGATAATCTAGGCCATGGTCCCCTTGACCGCTGTATCAACAACTCCGGCTGAGCTGAATTCATTTGTGGGGTTTGGAGCTCAGCCAAACATTCACAATGAGATTGCATTGCACAACTGTGTCAACAAAATTTCAAGAGCTGAATACATGAAAGCCTTTGAAGTCATTGAAAGAGCTCAGCCTTCTGATTGTCCTTTTAAACATGGAAACAGATGCCTGAGCTGTCATTCAATGAAAAAATTAAATCTAAATATCAATATTGTTCAATGCAAAAGAGCACTTTACCAAGTAGATAAAATAATCTAATGCATCTGAAGACTTTTCCACTTACACAATGCTGGTCAATTAAATAACCAGTCATCTTTTAAGAACAAAGCCCTATCATCAATCACATTAAAAACATAATTAACTAATCACACAGCATTTCAGCATGACATGTGATGTAGGCAACATCTTTTTAATTTGCCTATCAAAAGGTTCACGACTCTGGACTAGTGCTCCCCCATGGTTCACAACACCTCTGAATCGTTGTGAACCAAATCACCTTCAGAAGTTGGCCCACACCCATTAAAATTGCAGGGCGTCTGTACTGCCACCCACCTCTGCAATGGTGCCGGAAACATCGGGACTGCTGTGTGCGGGCTTGCTATCTACAGCCTTATCCCATGTTGTTAAAAATGGGCAGCGCCAGGAATGGAGCAGAAATCCTGGAATCGGGTCCTGCTCGCCATGTTTTCTGCCAGCCCATCTCCATTCTGACACAGATGGAGACATGAAATTCCGGGCCATAGAGTTTCCAGACAATTTTTATTCACTCCGATGCTGTCAACCTCCCAGTGATGTGGTGCGATCTGAATAGCAAATGAATTAGCAGGGCTCAGATAATGCACTTAGGTTAGCAGCATCTTTGGGCATATTTCAGAACAAGGGGGATAAAAGTTTTCTGATGCAAAAATGTTGCTTATTTTGCGCCAACCTAATTTTCAGTTCTGTTGATGTCAATGGTAAAAGAAATCAAGCCTGATGCAAAATGGGCTGTCAGTTCACTACCACCTGTTTCACACTTTCACCAAAGACCAACGTCACCTATCATTTCTTCCTATAACTCTGTGGTATAAATTCAGCATTAGACAAATGAGAAAGTCCTGCAGCCATCACCATCTGTGCTGTTAATGTATCATCTTTTATTAACAGGGCATTAACAAATTTTGGAAGTTTTATTAAGTGACTGTAAGTTATTAATGGCTGATTAGCCAAAGAGCGTAAGATCATTTTAGATTACAAATTGCAACTGACGAATAATTTTTTTTATTTGATGAACAATGATTTATTTCCAAATAAATGAATGGGAAAGAAAAATGCAAATTTATTGTTAAGCACGATTTCATCTAAGATAGTGTATCCCATGGATGGAACTTGCGTACATATATACATCATATTACAGGCTTTATGATGCACACAGTATTCAGATCAAATAATACAGTAAATAAAATTACTTTTCAGAGATTTTTAAATCATGATATTATTGAATTGTTTGTACTCGAACAGTTCAAATTATATTAAGCAAAATAGATTGTGGATGAAATGAGATAATCTTACAACTCCTAACTGCATAACTTGCCTACCTGTTGCCACATACTCGTCACACATTTCACCCTGTTTTCATCAGGTGATCTCAGAATTTAGCTCATTCTATGCAATCACATGATGTGAAGAATGCCCAAACCTTCAGCCCAAAGTTCTTAATATCCACTTTTATGTCAAAATTTCAGGTCAATATTTGAAAGTCCATTGTTGACTGTAAATTGACAATCATAATTCAGGCTTCCATTCAGTTGGTAGTGATGGGACAGCTACTCTATGCTTCTCCCCACTGGTCAGCTTCCTGTAAGTTCCAAATTTTCAGAACCATTTCAGCAGCTTTTAATAATTTATTTTATAATCCTCTCCTTTCATTTTCCTTCTCAATTGTTTTTTTAGATTGGAACAACTTCTCCCATCCGGATGCCCACCCCATCACTTGGTCATTCCTGTCAACTCCAGACCCATACTCTACTTTCCAGACTATGCTGTAAATGTACTACTGACGCTGCCTTCACCACCCTTTCAAATTTCCTGCTCCTGTTTTAATGGCCCAGAACTCACTGCAATGGTGATATTGGTGCTGAACTTCATAAGTTAGACAGCTGCACCCCGCACCACTCCCCCCACCCACCCACCCTCCTGCCTCCGACCCTCCAGAGGTGAATTTATGGTACAATCCGTGGAAAAAACAGTTATGTAGCAGAGAGCATAGCAACTGATCAGAGGTGATACAGTCGATGGATACTTGTGAGCTCTTTTTTCCAATTTCTGTCCATTCTTTAACCCGATATGTCGACTTTATTAAAATGCCTAATTGTTGTCCAAACCTCAGTTGTCTATTTTAATAAGCAATACATTTCTAGGTCACTGTTTAATCCATGGTCTTCCCCTTCATCTTAAATGCCAACCAGCTCTTCAAGTTTCATGGCTAATTATACATGAACCTATCTAAATGTAGTATTTATAAATCTATATGTAAATATATCATTTATATATAATGCTAAATATATTAGGCGATTAATAATCAACCTTGTTGATGTTGTGGATTAATAAAACATTCAACTTTGATGAAACATGATCTTGAAAACACTTTTAAAAATGGTGACATCTATTTCCAGGATTATTGAAGTTTAATGTTTTTATTTTTATGCTTTAGGTGTTGAACCCTCACTCTTCAACAGGCATGAATGGGACAGGGTGGATAAAAGGGTCATGGTGTAGGGAGATGGATAGGTCACATTCCTAAAGTGGGAATGGGAGTGCTGCCTAGCTCAGGCCAGCAGGTGTCCACCTAACATGTTGACGGCATGGTCTGATGATGTCATCAGTGTCACAATGTGACTTTAACTCCAGGAATTGGGAGGCCAATTTGACGATATGATGCATATCTGTTTTTTAATTACTCATATTGGAATTCATGAGCCTCCTCAGCTTTGGCCTTTCCTCTTCCTCCAAGCACATGTATCTACTGGTGACCTCCCCTCCCCAACCCCCAGAACAAACCTGATGCTGGGGATCACTCTCTTGGGTTCCTCGCAAGACCTGACTCTGACCTTAGTTGTTGCTCCCACATAATGGTGTGTATTAGATTCCCATCAGCTTTGGCTGGGAGACAGGTCACAAATTTAAATGATATCTAGGAGTTAGAATGAGGAGGACCTCACATTCTGGCCCTCACTGCCTGTTTTGGTACCCAGGATCACTTGATCTTTATTATTTCATGGGATGTGGACATCGCTGGCAAGATCAGCATTTGTTGCTCATCCCCAATTGTCTTTGACCTGAATGGTTTACTAGGCCATTAAGAGTCAAAAACGTTGTTATCAGTCTGGAGTCACTTGTAGGCCAAACCAGGTAAGGATGGCAGATTTCCTTCCTTAAAGGGCATTCATGAACCAGGCATTTTATTTTGCAACAATCGATGATAGTTGTCATGGTGACCATGACTGAGGCTAGCTTTATTAATTGAATTTCAATTCCACCAGTCGCCATGGTGGGATTTGAACCCATGGCCCCCAAAAATTAGGCAGGGCCTCTGGAATACCAGCCCAGTGATGTTACCACTAGAACAAAGAACAAAAACAAAGAAAAGTACAGCACAGGAACAGGCCCTTTGGCCGTCCAAGCCTGAGCCGATCATATTGCCCGTCAAACTAAAACATTTTGCACTTCCGGGGTCCGTTTCCCTCTATTCCCATCCTATTCATGTATTTGTCAAGCTGCCTCTTAAACACCACTATCGTACCTGCTTCCACCACCTCCTCTGGCAGCGAATTCCAGACACTCACTACCCTCTGCGTAAAAAACTTGCCCCGCACATCTCCTCTATAGTTTTCTCCTCTCACCTTAAATCTATGTCCCCTAGTAATTGACTCTTCCACCCTGGGAAAAAACTTCTGACTATCTACTCTGTCCATGCCACTCATAATTTTGTAAACTTCTATCAAGTCGCCCCTCAATCTCCGTCGCTCTAGTGAGAACAATCCGAGTTTCTCCAACCTCTCCTCATAGCTATTAGACCTTCCAAAATGCATTACCTCGCATTTGTCCAGATTAAACTCCATCTGCCATTTCTCCGCCCAAGTCTCCAACCGATCTATATCCCGTTGTATCCTTTAACAATCCTCTTCACTATCTGCAACTCCTCCAACCTTAGTGTCGTCTGCAAATTTACTAATTAGCCCAGTTACATTTTCCTCCAAATCATTTATGTATACTACAAACAGCAAAGGTCCCAGCACTGATCCCTACGGAACTCCACTAGTCACAGCTCTCCATTCAGAAAAGCACCCTTCTATCTGCTACCCTCTGTCTTCTATGACCAAGCCAATTCTGTATCCATCTTGCCAGCTCACCTCTGATCCCATGCAACTTTACCTTCTGTACCAGTCTGCCATGAGGGACCTTGTCAAAGGCTTTACTGAAATCCATGTATATAACATCCACTGCCCTTCCATCGTCGATCATCCTTGTCACTTCATCGAAAAACTGTGAGACACGACCTCCCCTTCACAAAACCATGCTGCCTCTCACTAATATGCCCATTTGCTTCCAAATGGTAGCAAATCCTGTCACGAAGAATCTTCTCCAATAATTTCCCTACCACTGAAGTAAGGCTCACTGTCCTGTAATTTCCTGGATTATCCCTGCTACCCTTAAACAATGGAACAACATTGGCCATTCTCCAGTCCTCTGGGACCTTACCCGTAGCCAGTGAGGATACAAAGATTTCTGTCAATGCCCCAGCAATCTCCTCCCTTGCCTCCCTCAGTACTCTGGGGTAGATCCCATCTGGCCCTGGGGACTCCACTTTAATATTCTTCAAGACGCCTAACACCTCTTTTTTGATCTCAACATGATCCAGGCTAACTATACACTCTTCCCTAGACAAATCGACCGCTAAGTCCTTCTCTTTGGTGAATACTGATGAGAAGTATTCATTTAGTATCTCTCCCATTTCTTCTGGCTCCACACACACATTCCCACCTCTGTCCCTGAGTGGGCCTACCCTTTCCCTGGCTACCCTCTTGCGTTTTACATATGTATAAAAGGCCTTGGGATTTTCCTTAATCCTAGTTGCCAGTGACTTTTCATGACACCTTTTAGCCTTCCTGACTCCTTGCTTAAGTTTCTTCCTACTTTCTTTATATTCTCCACGGGCTTCATCTGTTCCCAGTCTTCTAGCCCTTATGAATGCATCCCTTTTCTTTTTGACTAATCTCACGATATCCTTCGTTATCCAAGGTTCCTGAAACTTGCCATGCTTATCCTTCATCCTAGCAGGAACATACCAGTCCTGAATTCTTATCAACTGACGTTTGAAAGCCCCCCACATGTCAGTTGTTGATTTGCCCTCAAACATCCGCCTCCAGTCTAGATTCCTCAGTTCCTGCCTAATATTGTTATAATTAGCCTTCCCCCAATTAAGCACCTTAACCCGAGGACTCCTGTTATCCTTATCCACCAGTACCTTGAAACTTACTGAATTATGGTTACTTTTCCTGAAATGCTCCCCTACTGAAACTTCAACCACCTGGCCGGGTTCATTCCCTAATACCAGGTCCAGTATTGCCCCTTCTGTAGTTGGACTATCTACATATTGTCTATATGCCACTGCTTCTTATCTTCTACCCCCATCCCCCTCAACTACCCCCCTCTTGGGGTGCCTGGTTACTGAATGCAGTCATTTTGATTAGGTCTGGCCAAGATTTTTTAAATTGAAGTATAAAGTCCTCCAGTTTGTTTTCCAACCCCTTGGTATAAAGCCCAACATACCATCGGCCTTCTTAAATTACATTTGTAGCTATGCAGCAGCTTTTAAGTGATTAATATACTTGAACACTGAAAGTCTTTCATCTTCCATATTTGCTAGACTCCCATCATTACAAAAATATTTCAATTTGTCTTTCTTGGGTCCAAAGTGGAGGACCTTATGCCTCTCTACATTGAACTCCACCTACCACAGTTTTGACTACTCACTTAATCTGTGAATGGCCTTTTTACTTCCTGCTTCCACCAACAGCACATCAACAAACTAGAAAATGGATCAACACACTCCCCCACCTCATGTTCCACAGGTTAATTAAGCTAATGCTTGCTTGAATTTCCTACATTCATCTCAGGTTTGACTGGAAGTTTCAGTGGATCTGAAACTATTGCGGTATCTAGTAGAGCTGCTTTCCTCTAGTTTTTCAGGCCGTTACCATCAGTGCCCCAAATTGGAGTTCAAAGAAATACAAAATTGGCTTGACTGAATGGAGACACCCAGTTTACAGTCTTTATGTGTGCTTTTTGTGGAGTTGGCTTTTGTGTGTATAGGTTGAAGAAAAAGTAACTTTAATGAATAAATGGATTGTCGTGAGAACAGCACAAACAGTGGTTGATAGAACAGAATGCAATACGACAACAGTCAATGGGAAGAACATGTTGGCCTGGATATAGTAATGACAGTGAAACTGTCAGTGTTCACCATCTGAAACTAACAGCAACTTCTGGATTCTGCACAAGTGCCATTGTTTCTCTAGAGAGGTCCCCTCAGAATACAATCATTTAGAGATCACTGAACTGATGAAAACTTCTACTCTTTGGGCAGAATTTTCTGCCTGCCTGGCGGACCGGCCCAACCCAATCTCCGGTGGGCGAGGAGCTGATCCCCGCCGCCATTTTACGTGGGCAGGCCAATTAAGGCCCGCCCAGCGTGAGCTTCCTGTGCGCGCGGGGGGTGATTCCCCGAAACCGCGTATGCGCATGAAAGAGCGCACACCTCCCTGAGGCTAAGTGCTGCCTCAGGGAGATCGCTTCCACGTTGAAAATATTAAAAGTAGAAAAAAAAAATTCCCTAACATGTCCCCCTCATGTGACAATGTCATTTGAGATGGGACATGTTCATAATTTACATAATAATTTTATTAAAGTTTATGAAACCCTGCATGAAACCTTATCCTGCCGGTGGATGAGGTTTCATGTTTTTTTCTATTTGCCGCCAGGGCTCCTGGCCTGCCCACCAACCTTAAGATTGGACGGGCAGGTCCTTTAATTGTTTAAATGATCCTGTTGATGGCCTCAATCAGCCATTGACAGGTCGGCGGGCCCGCAGCTGATTTTTCTGCTCCCCCGCCTTCCTGAAAATTTAAATAGGGCGGGATGACATCCAGGGTTCCGCCCGACATCATCCCGCATCATTTTACCTGTCGGCGAGTGGACCCCGCCCCCAACTTGCCGACGACAAAATTCTGCCCTTAAGCTCTGTTCTAAAACCATTGAAAAAGTTACTCTTTGTTGACAGAGGTGTGATTGAGTTTTTGTAATTGTGTACTAGGTTCTTACTTATTGTTAAACACCCTTATGATCTCTAAAAGAGAATTTTTACGTTTGTTGGATGTCAAAATTCTCCATTGTGTTAAAAAAATTCCATATATTTTTAAATAATGTTTTAAAAATTAGTCATTGATATTTTAGCTTTGATCTTAAATCCATGTTTATGTTCCAATCATTTATTTCTCATCGGTAAAAAATTTTTTAAAATAAAAGTGAAGTGATTCAATGTTTTTTAACTTCAGGTTTGCTGCCTATGAGACTACAACAATGCGATTGGCTGCTTACCTATTTTTGTGACACCATTGTTGCCAGGCACTTGGAAACTCCTTGACCTGGTACCAAATTCATCAGGAAAAGGGAATTTTATGCCACAGAGATCACTAAACCTTTGTTTGCAGTGGTGAGCACAGTTGCTTCACCACTAACTGCAAAATCCAGCTCATTGGCTAGTACTCAAGGATTTGACTTGTGAATCCAATGCCAGTTTATATTAGCATATTTCTAATCAAGGAAGAAAGGATGAACTTGCATACAGCACTTTTTATATTTTCAGAATGTCACAAAATGCTTCACAGCCAATGAATTTTTATTTGAGGCAGCATCTGTGGAGAGCGAAACATAGCTAATGTCTCAGGTCTGTGATCACAAGCCTGAAACATTAATTCTGCTTCTCTCTCCACAGGTTCAGTCAGATCTGCTGAATGGTTCCAGCATTTTCTATATTTATTTCCGATTTCCAGCATCCATGGTATTTTGCTTTTGAACTGTTTGGGAGTCTAGACAATATCGAATAGACAAACATGGCAATCAGTTTACATGAAGCAACGCCCCGTAAAACAGAAATGATGGAAGTGACCTTTAGTCTGCTTTTTAAACTGTTGACCAAGGAATAAAACTTAACCAGAACACTAGGAGAAGTTCCTTGCTCTTTTTTGAATAATGACATTGAACCTTTTATGAACAAAGTGCAACTTCAGTTTAACAACTCATCGACAATACATCATCGAAAATGCAGCACTGCACTGAAGTGTCAACCAAGGTTACGTGCTGAACTCCCTGTTGTGGGAATTAAATTCTCAAACTCTGACTGACTTAGATGAGAACAAATTGGAATGCGTAATTCCAAAAGTTTTCACTCCAAAATAGGGTGAGATTTTAGTTGATTTGTGAAAATATGAAAGGCACTGCAAAAATTCAAGCCTTTGTTTTGATCTAATCTTCTGGTAAGTTTGTTGAAACTGTATAACTTTAATGATTTAATGAATGGAAGTGAGCCTACTGATATATGCAAGTGAGTGTGGCTCTCTGCTTTGACAGTAAATACCATAGGTTGCCAAGTTAATTAATTCAATACCTTCAGTTACCTTCAGCAAGACTGTATCATGTATTCCAGTAAAAAATATTATTAAATGAAAATATGTATTTGTTGGTCTATTGCAAAGCGCGGCTTATTACAGTCCATAAAACTTCAATTTATAAAAATCCTTGCTTGCTATTTACATCTCTAATCAACTATTCTTTCCAATATACACAGAAGTCATCAAGTTCCCACCAGTGCCAGTGGAGGTGGCAGTCAGTAGTGACAGTTGTATTAGGAAGGAGCTGGGCTTGGTTGTCATCCATGTGAAGGCTCAGGTTTTATCCAGTGCCAGGCATGTGTTCTGTCATCAGCCACTCAGGGTGCCCTCAGCTGAACCACTGCTGTATCAATAGGTCCCTTGTAACAATGGCATCTTGCATGGATGCCTGTCCATGTCTATAGGCCCTTCCTTCACCACGTCTTTGTGGTTTACCCTACGGCTCAGTCCCCTCTGCCTCAGAATCCCCAGCCTTTCTTCTCCAATCTCCTCTTCTGATGACATGGAGCCTTCCTTGTGCTCTCCCTCCTCAAATACTAAACCCCTCTGTTACATTCTGTTGCGCTGAGTGCAACACATGACAACCATCTGGGAGGTGAGTATTTGTTGTGGTGAGCCTGTGGAATTCACTACAACAGAAAGTAATTGAGGCCAAAACATTGCATGTTTTCAAGAAGGAGATATAGCTCTTAGGGCGAAAGGGATCAAAGGGTATGGGGAGAAAGCGGGTGCAGGCTATTGAGTTGGATGATCAGTCATGATCATAATGAATGGCGGAGCAGGCTCAAAGGGCCGAATAGCCTACTCCTGCTCCTAGTTTCTATGAACATAAGAACATAAGAACTAGGAGCAGGAGTAGGCAATTCAGCCCCTCGAGCCTGCCCTGCCATTCATTACGATCATGGCTGATCTCATTTTGGCCTCAACTCCAATTTCCCGCCCTCTCCCCATAAATAAATATGTTTCTATGTTGGTTGGCCAGCAATTCTTGGAGGTAGGGCTTCCTTCCCAGATCGGGGCAGGAGATCCAGCTCTAGCCAATTAACAGCCCAACAGTTGTTAAATGGATGTGGGGGGAGCCAGACAAGCAGACCCCATCCCCAGCTTAAAATCCAGCCCTTTGTTTCTAAATCAGAGACAGTGGAGGAGTTGAGAAAAGTGTGGTATGATTGCCATTTTGCTGATTGCTCATTGGGCAACAGCTCCATCACTCACTAATGTGCATGCTTAGTGATGCAATGGGTATGAAATGTCATTAGAAGATGCATTCACTGACCTTGACCAGTCATGTAAGATCAATGAGCTTTTTCCAACACTGGAGGCACGTGCACTGCCCAGACTCCTGGAAGTCAATCCCTGCCCATCTGATGACATTCCATGCCTTGAGGAGCTCCTGGGCCCCTCCAGAAACATGAGTTAGACTCAGGTGGTGCTAGAGGACTGGAGAACTGCAAACATTACACCCTTGTTCAAAAAAGGGCAAAGATAAGCCCAGCAACTACAGGCCAGTCAATTTAACTTCAGTGACGGGAAACTTCTTGATACAACAATTCAGGACAAAATGAATAGTCACATGGACAAATGCATGTTAATTAAGGAAAGCCAGCATGGATTTCCTAGGAAAATCATGGTTAACTAACTTCCTGGAGTTTTTTGAAGTGGTAACAGAAAGGGTTGATGAGAGCAGTGCTGTTGATGTGGTGTACATGGCATCTGATACAGTGCCTCACAACAAACTTGTGAGCAAAGTTATACTCATGGAATAAAGGGGCCAGTGGGAACATCAATATGGAATTGGCCGAGTGACAGGAAACAGAGACTAGTTTTTCGACTGGAGCAAGGTTAATAGTGGAGTTCCCTAGGGAGTCGGTGGTGGGACCCTTGCTTTTCCTGACATAGATTAATAACCTAGACATTGTGTATAGGGCACAATTTCAAAATTTGCAGATGACATGAAACTTGGAAGCATTATGAACTATGAAGAGGATAATGTAGAACTTCAAAAGGACATAAACAAGAATGGGTGAACAGGTGGCAAATGAAGTTCAATGCAGAGAAATGTGAAGTGAAAATGTTGGTAGGAAGAACATGGAGAGACGATATAAAATAAAGAGTACAACTCTAAAAGGGGTGCAGGAGCAGAGGGACCTGGGTGTATATCTGAGAAATCATTGAAGGCGGCAGGACAGGTTCAGAGAGCAGTTAATAAGGCATTCAGTATTCTCGGCTTTATTAATAGGGGCATAGAGTACAAGAGCAAGGAGGTTATTTTGGACTTGTATAAGACACTGGGCAGAATTTTCTGCCTGTCGGGCGGGCGGACCTGACCCAATCTCCGGCGGGCAGGGAGCCGATCCCCGCCGGAGAAGCGGACCCCACCGCCATTTTAAGTGGGCGGGCCAATTAAGGCCCACCCAGCGTGACTGCCAGTGGGAAGTACTATGCGCTTCCTGTGCGGGTGGGGGGGGGGAATTCCCCAAATGCGAGAGTGCGCTCTTTCGTGCATGCGCACGAAAGAGCGCACATCTCCCTGAGGCTAAGTGCTGCCTCAGGGAGATCGCTGACAGCTATATAAACTTTAAAAATAGAAAAATAAAAAAATCCTTAACATGTCCCCCTCATGTGACAATGTCACACGAGATGGGAAATGTTAATAAATTTCACTGAAACTTTATTAAACTTTTAAAATCCCTACATGAAACCTCATCCCACCGGTGGATGAGGTTTCATGTTTTATCAGAAGACCACCGGGGCTCCTGGCCTGCCCGCCAACCTTAATTATCCTGTCAATGGGCTCAATTGGCCATTGACAGGTCGGCAGGTGGACAGCTGATCTCGCTGTGCCGCCGCCTTCCTGAATATTTAAATGGGGCGGGATGGTGTCATCCCACATCATTTTCACATCAGTGAGCGGGCCCCGCCCCCTGCTCGCTGATGGAAAAATTCAGTCCACTAGTTCGGCCTCAGCTGGAATATTGCATCCAGTTCTGGGTGCCACACTTTAGAAAGGATGTGAAGGCATTAGAGAGAATGCAGAAAAGATTCACGAGAATGGTTCCCGGGATTAGGAACTGCAGTTATGAAGATAGATTGGAGAAGTTAGGATTGTTTTCCTTGGAGAAAAGAAAACTGAGAGGAGATTTAATAGAGATATTCAAAATCATGAGGGATCTGGACAGAGTAGATAGGAAGAAGCCGTTCCCACTGTGAAAGGATCAAGAACAAGAGGGCACAAGTTTAAAATAATTGGAAAAAGAAGCAATAGTGATATCGGAAAAAACATTTTCATGCTGCAAATGATTAAGGTCTAGAATGCACTGCCTGAGGATGCGCTGGAGGAAGGTTCAATCGAGGAATTCAAAAAGAAATTAGACTATTATCTGAAAAGGAAGAATGTGTAGGGCACATTCAGAGAGCTGGTGCAGACACAATGGGCCGAATGGCCTCCTGCGCTATAACAATTCTGTGATTCTGTTTTTCTGTGTACAGCTTATTACAATATTACACAAATCTTTATTTTTTAAGCTCCTTTGTCATTATTAACAGATTATTTTTAAATCTGATTTAGATTTATCAAAAATAATGCACTGCAGGCATATGGGAGTTGTTTTCAGAGAGGGTGGAAACAGATGGTATCAGATCAACTGCTTGTTATACACCCCACCCAATTTTCAAATCGGATTCTGCCAGATTTCTGCCCTACCACTGTTGGAATTTACCCTCATTTGTTCAGACCTTTCTAAAAATACAGAGGCCTAGAAATTAGACTGAAGCACAATATGAGGCACCTTTGCTGCACCCAACTATGTTACCTTCTGCTGCCACAACACGAGCCTCAAACCAGGACATGCCAGTATTGCCTCTGGCTGTCGAGGTCAGCATGGCCCTTTTACACTACAGGCTCAGTCCAGTCTTCAGCAGATGATACCGTAGTTTGCCATGCATCCTGTAAATGAGAGGTCATCACAATCCCCATGGACAAGCCAACACAGAATGAGAGGGCACTATGCTTTGCCCACATTGCAGGCATCCCCATGTTCAAGGTCCAACAGTGTGCATCCACATTGCCCTGTATGCTCCCCATCATTCTCAATGGAAAAGACCCCTGAATGTCGAGCCTGCTTGCAATCGCAGATCTGGGCCCGGTTTCCTGGCAGCATTCATAATTCATTCATATTAGGAGCCTTTTTTTGGTGAATTTCTATGCCGCATTGTTGGGATCAATCTAAATTTAGTGTAATGGATGGTAAAATGCAGGTGCAGTAAAACCTTTGCAAAAAATAGAACTGGCCCATGGGATAGCAAACACAGTGAGGATACTGAAATGTAAGGATAAAAAGGGGTATTGACAGTGAAGACACCCTCTTTAAGTAAACAAGCTAATGAATTTCTGTTTATGGCCTCAGGCAGCTCTGTGCAAAGTACAGAACAATTGATATCTGTTAAAAGATGCAATACAGCAACACCAGTTTCATTCATAAGCTCACAAATTATTGGACCATGACCCAAATATGTTAGACCCAGCTACTACCCGCTGGTCACTGTTATAATAGGAAGCATAGTTAGGAGCATAATGTATCGCTTCTGCAGGATGCTACATTTGTAAGTAATGTTTATAAGGAAACTAGACAGCTCCTGGAAATCAATAGAGGTAGTGTTACTTGCACCATTATCTGATAGGCTCCTTTTCAAACTATTACTAGAAGCAATATTTGCTTTCCATTCAGAAAGAAGAAAGGGCAAAGGAAGTGCTATATTTGGACCAAAGATTAGACTCATTGAGAATTGGCATGCTAAAAGAAAGCAGAAAAAAATCTTTGGCCAATAGCTTTCATCCGTCCTTTCAACCAAACTTTAAATCGATCAACTGTATTTTGAGATTCTGAAAGGGAATATTCATTGACAGTAAAACATTAAAGGACTTAATTATATTCTCAACTTGCTTTCTTTAAGAACAGAAAGAAAATCCTTCTAGCTAAACCTATAGACTAATGGAGGATGTTTAAAAATAATTTTAAGAGCTATTCTCCCACAGTGTTCCTGATAATTGTAACTAGCTTCCTAACTTATTGTCCATTTTTCCCCAGCTTGTTTCTGTATTTCTTTAGCACCATGAAGGAACATGGAGGTTCTCCTAGTCTCCTAATGTAAATCCAGAGGTAGACCAATGGAACCCTCAGAGAAACAGAGGAGACCCAACATAACCCACATCATGCCAGGTCTCCACCGTTTCTTTGGAGGTCCATCAATCCCAAAGGAGATACTAATACAGGTACCATGGCTTTTCCAGGCCTTGTATTTTTCTGTCTTTCGGTATGGCTCATAAGCACTTTCACTGTCTTCTCCATGGGATATCACCTTCTTACTGCATTTCAGGTCAAGTTACAAGATGAAATTACCAGTTTAAATTTACCTGAATAGAACCCATCCTTCGACACAACTTTTTCTGCATTTTACTGTGCTGTTTACAACAGTTTGGAAATCTGCACCCATTGAATTCTTGAGTTATTGGAACCTACAGTCATCAGGATGCATTGATCTTCTGGACTACACCATTATATTCAGCTGCCATAACCCTACTCTACCACTTAATCACTTCAAGTTTAAAATAACTGTTCTAGTCTACAGTTCCCAACCCCACCCTACCCACCCACCTCCCACCCCCCACCCCACTCCCCGAGTCCCCCACAGCAACTGCTGTTACCTTCTGAGCTTCTCAGCATTGCAGGCTTCTCAAAATTACTCTGTTACTGGGCAGGAATATCCCTTCCCCTGAGCTGAAGTCCATTTCTCTCCTGTATCTGGACAATTTTGTGACCTTCGCTTTCGATGCAGGTTTCTATTAAAATGAAAACCTCGCTTGGACCATCTCAATTCAAGCAATTGGCCTGCTTCTGCTCACTCAGTTTTTCACTCCCACGTTGGAAATTACTTCCAGTTCAGGGCTTGCTCTGATTAATTGCTGTTGATTTCCATCCTGCTCTGGATTCTTTTCTCTTGCTGCTGAATAATCTGTGCTTTGCTGCTTTCTGCTTGTTCCTCATGGTCACTGACTCCACCCATTCTTCAGGACATCTTCATCCCCCTTCGCTGAACTTGATTGCAGCAGCTCCTCAAGCTCCAGCCACTGGTCCTGACCCTGTGCACTCCTCACAAGACTACAGCTGTTTCTTGAACTATTTCCTTTATCTGCACTGATTCTGTACCCCAAGTTTCACTGCCTTTGGCCCTTGGATTGCATTCCTTGATTCCCTGCCATTATATCACATCTACTGGGCTTCACTGTTGACACCAGAGGCCACTATGCATCTCTGCTGGCAGAATCAACCTCTGATAGAGGTAAGAGGTAATTAGCCATAGTCCAGAAAGGACCATAGGCATCTCTCTCCATTAGAGACATTGGTTATATAGCTTGAGGGACAGCACACTACATCAGGCATGGGACAAGGTAAGGAGGCAGGCTTCCATGAAGTACCGCGGCCAGTATGGAGATTGAATCCGCACATTTGGCATCATTCTGCTCCTCACTTTAGCCATCTAGTCAACCCATCTAGCCATAATAAAAACAGAAGATGGTGAGAATACTCAGCAGATCAATAACTTTTCATTGGAAAAAATGCCTGAAATGTTAACTGTTTCTCGCTCCACAGAGACTGCCTGAGCTGATTTTCTGTTTTTATTTCAACTTTCTAACAACTGCAGTTTTTTGTTTTTTGATGTTGGTGCCCATTGGTTGAATCAGTCCTTCCTTCTCAGTCTGTTGTTTCCACTAGACAATAGCAACAATGCACCCATTGATACTCTCCCCTGAAAAGCTCCTGGGTTCAATCCTGGACATTGGTTTGGCAATCCTCCAAGCTGGCAGGGCCTTGCCCATGCGTTAATTTTATCCCACCAGAGGGTCTCAAATTTTAACTTTACACTTACCCATATCATTTCCTCCCTGTTATCAGGAAAATTCCCAGGACGCATTCCTCCAAATTTCTGTCATACCTACTTAACTGAGTTCTAATCACATGCCCACTCTCAAGTCAATTCCTTAAACGTTCCTTTCATTCTCTTGATTCCTCTTGGGCCCGTCTTTCCTTTCTTTTCAACTTATTGTTGCCCAGTCATGTCATCTTCCATTTTTCCCCTTTTTGGTTACAGATGTGTTCCTGTGAATACTACTGCCCATTTGGAGTGCCGGATCATGGAATTATCACTTATTTATCCTCCTCTACTACCAAGTAAATTTTGTAATCCACAGTTCTCCTGTGAGCATTTTCTAGTTAAATCATAATTTGGCCTAAATGTGGTCCATTAAAAAGCATTTTCGCTGAATTATTTGCATACTTTATTATTTGAAATAGGGACATTTTGTTTTCTTTTCATCCACTAACAATTAAAATCATGCACAGCCCATAACAGTTCCCTTAGCAACTGGACTGCTACCCAAAGAAACCCAACGAACCAATTAAAACATTCTCTACAGTCACAGCCATGACAACGAAGAGAGTTAATGAAAACAATACAAATTATCGGCAACTCCCTTAGGGAGGCAGCAGCATATTATATAAATGTCTTTATAATAATACTTCTATTGTTTGTTATGTACATCGAGACTAACATTAACATCATTACCACTGAGCCATTAAGAGGATAATTTACAACGTTATTATTGAACCATGTTCTGTACTATAATTGTGATTTTATTGGTGAATATTTTTTCAAAGGAATGAACAAACTTTATCACATGATAGAAGTGAAGATGCATCACACCGTTTTTATTGCTGAGGCTTACTGAATTACAATGTTGTAGATGTTTGGGTAGAAATGGAATGTTGCATCTCTGGGGCTAATTTTGGGTAGCAATATCCAGCAACTGATCCTCCAGTGACTTCTGAGTGTCAGCGGTTCAAGCCCTAAAACAGGTGTTAGACCCTTCAATCATGCTAAGTCATGGACCTGGTACCCATTCAAATCCTGATGACAAACTGGAAAAAAACTGATAGAAGTTTATGTCCCTGCAACTATACAGGGGGCAGAATATTGAGCTCGGCAGGTGGGTGCGCGTCTGACCTGGCCGAGCGTAAAATGACATTATTTTTTCCAAAAGGCGTTTGATAAGGTATCACAGATAAGGCTACTTAATAAAATAAGAGCCCATGGCATTGGGGGTATTATATTAGCATGGATAGAGAACTGGCTAATTAATAGAAGACAGGGGGCAGGATTTTACCCCCGTTGGGGGCGAAGTTAAAGGGCGGGCGCGCATAGGCGCGCTTCCGATCGGCGCCCCCAATCGGGGGCATGGCGCCATTTTACATGGGTGGGCCAATTAAGGCTCACCCAGCGTGACGTCCACACAGAAGCGCTATTCGCTCCCTGTGCAGGCGGGGGGGGGGTATTCCCAAAATCGAGAGTGTTCTCTTTCGCACATGCGCACGAAAGTGCGCATTCATCTCCCTGAGGCTAAGTGCAGCCTCAGGGAGATCGGGTCTAAATGTCAAAAATCTAAAAATAGAAAAATAAAATTTCCCTAACATGTCGCCTCATGTGACACTGTCACATGAGTTGGGACATGTCCATAATTTGTACAAGAACCTTATTAAAATTTTTAAAAACCTACATGAAACCTCATCCCACCCGTGGATGAGGTTTCATGCTTTTTCTAATTCACGCCGGGGCTCCTGGCCTGCCCGCCAACATTAAGGTTGGACGGGCAGGTCCTTTAATTACTTAATTGACTCTGTCAATGACCTCAATTGGCCATTGACAGGTCGGCGAGCGTGCAGCTGATTTTGTTGCGCTCCCGCCTACCTGAAAATTTAAATGGGGCGCAGTGACATCGGGAGTTCCGCCCGATGTCACCATGTGTCATTTTACGTGTTGACGAGTGGGCCCCGCCATTTTCGGGACTATTTTCAGAATTGTGACCTGTAGCTAGTGGAGCGCCACAGAGATCAGTGCTGTGCCACAATTATTTTCAATATATATTAATGACTTGGATGAGAGAAGTGAATGTACTATCACCAAGTTTGCGGATGACACAAAAATAGATGGGAAGGCAAGTGGTGAGGATACACAAAGAGTCTACAGAAGGATATAGACAGGTTAAGTGAGTAGACAAAAACTTGGCAAATGGAATATAATGTGGGACAATGTGAGGTTATGCACTTTGGCAGAAGAATAGAGAAGTTAAATATGATTTAAATGGAGAAACACTGCAAAAAGCTACAGCACAGAGGGATTTGGGGGTCCTCATGCATGAATCCCAGAAAGCTAGCATACAAGTTCAACAGGTAATAGGGAAGGCAAATGGAATGTTGGCCTTTATTTCAAAGGGAATGGAGGATAAAAATAGGGAAGTCTTGCTAAAACTATAGAAGGCACTAGTTAGACCACACTTAGAATACTGTGAACAGTTTTGGTCCCCTTATCTAAGGAAACATATACTCGCATTGGAAGCTGTCCAGAGAAGTTTCACTAGGTTGATCCCCAGTATGGAGGGGTTTTCTTATGAAGAAAGGTTAAGTAGGTTGGGCCTATACTTATTGGAGTTTAGAAGAATGAGAGGTGACCTTATTGAAACATATAATATTCTTAGGTGCTTGACAGGGTAGATGCTGAGAGGTTGTTTCCCCTTGTGGGAGAGTCTAGGACCAGAGGGTGTAACCTCAGAGTCAGGGGTCACCCATTTAAGACAGAAATGAGGAGGAATTTCTTCTCTCAGATGGTAGTGAATCTGTGGAATTCTTTACCGCAGAGGGCTGTAGAAGCTGGGTCGTTGAGTATATTCAAGGCTGAGAAAGACAGATTTTTAATCAGTAAGGGAATCAAGGGTTATGGGGAAAAGGCAGGAAAGTGGAGTTGAGGATTATCAAATCAGCCATGATCTCATTGAATGGCGGAGCAGACTCGATGGGCTGAATAGCCTACTTCTGCTCCTACGTCTTATGTTCTTATGGAAATTTGGGTTCATTAGAGGATGGAGAACAAGAGGGCACAGATTTAAGCTAATTGGCAAAAAAACAATGGGGGCATGAGGAAAAATTATTTCACACGGCGAGTGGTTGGGATCTGGAATGCACTGCCTGAGAGTGGGTGAAGGCAGACTCAATCAAGGCATTTAAAAGGGAACTGGATTATTATCTGAAAAGGAAGAGTGTGCAGCGCTACGGGGAGAAGGTTGGGGAGTGGCATTGGTAAATTCGTAGACCCAGTTTTGATGCGATGAGGCAAATGGCCTTCTTCTGTGCTGTAACCATTCTGTGATTCTGTTATCTCATCAAAGGCTAGATGCTGGGTCAGCATTCTGATGGCAAAGGGTGATGGGCAGTTTAGGTGAGATTGTGGAGCGGTAGGGTTAGGTTTTGTCAGCATATGTATGGAAGCTGTCCACATGTCTGTTGATACTGTTACCAATGAGCAGCTTGTAAATCTAGAAAGTTAGGGAGTTCTAGGCTGTCTAGGGCACTGGGAGCACAAACAGGCAGTAAGTGTTGTTATATGCGGTTAAGGAGCAGCAGCATAACATCGCTAGAAGGGAAGTGTATCAAGCGATCCAGTCTTATTTTCACTTTTTCTTTGGAGCAGAGCACACACACATACACAGCTCTGCTACAGATGTCTTCAAGCTTTCTACCTATGTATAAATGTTCTCATGTGCGTAGTCTGAATAAATGAACCACAACATGTTTATCCAAGTCATTGTGAGTGATCGGTGACTTTATATCATCATAACAACACAACAGTAAGTACAGCAATGGGTAAAGTATAGTAAGAATACATGGGTAGAAAGGGAATTATTTTTAAAATAGTGCAAAGTAGGCACAAAATCTAATCTGGTTGCTTCTGTAGAACCAGATACTAGGATCTGAATGAGCTGTGTGGCCATGTGATCAGATAAGCTCACTATTTGAACTGTGAGTAATGTTTTTGGCTTTCTGCAAACATCCACATCGCTACATCCTTTCAGGCACAATATTTTTTATTGGAAATGTGCATTTATGAAGAATTCCTTAGCATGAGATGAACCTAAAGCAATTTTGCTCAAATTGTTTAATGTTGTGGAAGTTAAATTGGAACAATATAAAAACAATATAGAAAATTGGCCAGACCCCAGTTTCATGTCAGCAGATTTCTGGAGCTAGCTGGCTGACTGCCAAAAAATTCAGCAGTATTATCAGAACAACAACAAATATGTTAAGCGATATTGTGATGCAAAATAAGAAGAAATAGCTATTCATCAAACAACTTCGCTTGCCATAGGAATATAAACGGGGTGGCCGAATATTATATTCAGAGTGGTTCAGTGGCTGGGAAAGACTGCCTAAATGAGGACAGAATCACAAGAACCAGATTGGGCCACACATGGTTGAATTTGGAGAAAAGTAGCACTTAAACAGTTCAGATACCAGAAAAAAAATCAAGGCATATTTTTGACCAGAAAATGGAATAAAGTTTTGTCCTCACTTTGTGGGTTGTATTTTGGTGGAGCGTATCATCCACCTCTTATAGAAAATGTCCAATTTTCATTGCAGCAATTTTAATGAAATAAAAGTTGATGGTTTCTATAATGAGTGGACAATCCTCTGCACCATTTTACTGCTTGTGAGATGAAGATAAAAATTTGCACATGTCCAGTAATAATTTGTGAACAGTGCAACATTATTCTCAATACAATAGTGAGCAACAATGCATAACAGTATATGCTGTAGATGCATCTGTCCATGACAGTATCAGTAGGAGTGACCACTGCACAGTCCTTGTGGAGATGAAGTCCCATCTTCACATTGAGGATACCTTCCATCGCGTTGTGTGGCACTACGACTGTGCTAAACGAGATAGATTTCAAACAGATCTAGCAATAATTCAAGATTGGGCATCCATGAGGCACTGTGGGCCATCAGCAGCAGCAGAGTTGTGCTCAACCGCAATCTATAACCTCATGGCCCGGCATATCCCCCACCCTACCATTATCACCAAGCCAGGGGATCAACACTGGTTCAATGAAGAGTGCAGGAGGACATGCCAGGAGCAGCACTAGGCATACCTAAAAATGAGATGTCAACCTGATGAAACTACAACACAGGACTACTTGCGTGGCAAACAGCGTAAGAAGCAAGAGATAGGCGGAGCTAAGCGATTCCACAACAGACAGATCAGATCTAAGCTCTGCAGACCTGCCACATCCAGTCTTCAATGAAAGTGAAAGTGTAAGTGAAAGCCGCCATAGTACCAGAGGACCATAGCCTGCTCTCTCAGAGAGAGACGACTGGTGGTGAAACATTCACCAGGCAATGACCATCTCCAACAAGAGAGAGTCTAACCACTGACCCTTGACATTCAATGGCATTACTACCACTCAATCCCCCACTATCAACACCCTGGGTGTTACCATTGACCAGAAACTGAACTCTACTAGCCATATAAATACTATGGCTACAACAGCAGGTCAAAAGCTTGGCATCCTGCAGCACATAACTCACCTCCTGACTCCCCAAAGCCTGGGCGCCATCTACAAGGCACAAGTCAGGAGTGTGATAGAATACTCTCCGCTTGCCTGGACGAGTGCAGCTCTAACAACAATCAAAAAGCTTGACATCATCCAGGGCAAAGCAGCCCACTGGACTGACACCACATCCACTCCCTCCACTACCGACGCACAGTAGCAGCAGTGTGTACCATCCACAAGGTGCACTGCAGGAATTCACCAAAGCTCCTTTACAGCACCTTCCAAACCCTTGGCCTCAACCATCTAGTAGGACAAGGACAGCAGACACATGGGAACACTACCATCTGGGAGTTCCCCTCCAAGCCACTCAGTGTCCTGACTTGGAAATATATATCGCCATTTCTTCACAGTTGCTGGTTCAAAATCCTTGAAACCCCTCCCTAACAACGCTGTGGGTGTACCTACACCACATGGACTGCAGTGGTTCAAAAAGGCAGCTCACCACCACCTTCTCAAGGACAATTAGGGTTGGGCAATAAATGCTGGTCCAGCCAGCAAAACCCACATCCCGCAAATGAATAACAAAAAATATGAAAAGACCATTGAACCTTTCCTCTTCCCAAAGGCCATGTGTAACCCACCCTAAATTGTCATTTTACCAAAATAAATTACCTAAAGCATCATGCCGCAATGTTTCTTTCTGATCCAAAGATAGTGAAGAAAATTTGCATAACATCTACCACACTTCTACCTCCTCAACTCAAGCCGTATCTTCAATAAATGGCACTTGCATGATCCCAACAGCACAAGAGGTCTTCATGTTCTAGGACATATCCGATCACCTTTGTCCACTCTGAACTTTGTAACCTTCAATCCCACTCCTTTACAAATATTTATCTAGATATTTCTTTTAAAGATATCCACTAAGACAGCATTAACTGCTTCTGCTCTGGCAGATATATTTGATGTCACAACATTATGGCTGCTTTGTAAAGGAAAACATTTTTGTGCTTATCAAGGCAATGATCATTATCATTGAGAATTAGAATATGTTTTCATTTTGCAAGCATCAAAGATTCCCAGAGCAAAAATATGATCATATGGAGATTAGATTTATGGCAACTGACAAAACAAAGCATGGTGACATGAGGAAAAACCTTTTCACATAGCAAGCGATTAGACTGTAGAATGAACTGCTAAGTGTGATGAAGGGTCAATCAAGGTACTCGAGGGAACTGCATTATTATCTGAAATGGAAGAATGTGCAGGTGACAGGGAAAAGTCGGAGGAATGGCACTAAGTGAATTATTCCTTCAAAGAGCCAGCATAGGCACAACAGGCTGAATGGCCTCCTTCTGTGTTGCAATTATTCTATGATTCTTTGGTTCTATAAAGGGGCTGGACTTTCAATTGTCATTGGGGGCAGGAATGGGTGCAGACATGATTTGAAAATTGTGTACCTGGAGGGCAGCATTAGATCCTGCCATCTCTGGAATGAGATGCAAATTTCAATGGGAAGGTGGAATGTTTTTGTTAAATTCTCAACCACCGAACCCATACAGAGTTCGGCCTTGGCGTTTCAGGGCATAGACCACATCCATGGCGGTAACAGTCTTGCGTTTAGCGTGTTCCGTGTAGGTGACCGAATCTCGGATGATATTTTCCAAGAAAACCTTGAGAACCCCGCGAGTTTCCTCGTAAATGAGGCCAGAGATGCGCTTAACGCCCCCACGACGAGCAAGGCGGCGAATGGCAGGTTTAGTGATTCCCTGGATATTATCTCGGAGGACTTAATGGGAAGGTGGAGGGAGTGCGACTGAAAACACTTCCAATTAAGTGCCTATTAAGCTAATTATGCAGCTAACTAAATGGGCTCACTAAGCCAGTTTCGGGTTTACAAATTGTAGACACAGGGGACACGCAGTGTCTGGGAAACATCAGGGTGAACAGCGGGGAGCCATCAGGGCTAATGGAGGAACTGGTCAAATCATTTACAAGTTGGACAATCAGGCTCCGCTGATCAGTCAGGGGAACAAGGTTGCCATTGCTGGTGCTGAACGATTTAGTATTTATCAACAATGAGAGGTGGGAGTCTTGAGAGGGATCAGGCTGCTGGCATCATCTGGGCAGCAAAGGTGGGCAGAGGAAGCCCTGCTGTACAAACCACTGGCAGCTCAGGGACTGGAAATGGGAATAGGCTTCTCTGACATTGCAATGAGAAGCAAGGAGGAGCCCCAGCAGAGACATCCTCTTGGTCAGGAGCAGGCCAGAGGAGCACGGAGAGAGGCTACAGGGAGAAGAAGGCACTACCCATGATGTTGAGCACACTGCCCAGGTGTCAGTTATCTTCAGAAGACAGAGCATCAGGGCTGGATTAGATTGTGCCTAGCTGGGCAGTTGGTCACAGACATTTGCATTTCTGTCTATAATAACCTCATGGACCCCATGTCAGTCCCCTAACTGCAGCCCTCAAGGTCACCATCACCCAGAATTTTTATGCATCAGGGTCATTCCAGAATTCATCCGTGGGATTTGTTAGCATCTCAAAGCTCATCACACAATCAGGCAGGTTACAGATACTCTATCTGGAGGATAGGGGAATGCATCAATTTTCTGGCAGATGGGCCAGCACAGGCACAGAGGATTTTAGGCATCACCACTATTAATGGATTCCCCCAGATCCAAGGGATCACTGATTGTATCCGCGTAGCTATCAAGGCACTGACAGACTAGACAGCCATGTTCATGAACAGGAAAGGCTTCCACTCACTGAATATCTAGCTGTTCTAGCCAGGAAGCACATCTGGTAGGTCTGAGCTCCGTGCCTGGGCATCTCTCATAATCCCTTTATCATTTGAGAGTCCGAGGTGCCCGATCTCTTCAGGTCAACATCCAAACTCCATGAGCGGCTGCTGGGGAATAAAGGTTATCCCCTGAAAAGGTGGCTCCTGACAGCAATCTAGTGCCCAGATACAGCGGCAGAGAGGCACTATAAACAGAGCCATCTCCTAACATGTACCTGCATTGAGTAGACCATTGGCATGTTGATAATGTGCTTTCATTACCTTGGCCAGTCAGGTGGTGCCTCCAGTCCTAGGCAGCCAGGGTATCCCACATTGTGGTCCTCTGCTCCGTGCTCCACAATATATCTATACAAAGAGGCCTGTGCTGAATGAGGATGAGGGACTGATATACCACTCTTCCTCGGAGGAATAGGAGGCAATGAAGGGGTTGCTGCAGAGGAGCCCAATGCTCGTACACTGGGGGGAGACCGCTGACTCCGTCCTAGGGCTTACTGCGATCGGCATGGCCACAAGAGCCACATTGATTCAGCAACATTTCAACTGAGTGGCTCCCAGGCCGAAGGCAGTTGACTGTAAAACTCAACTCCTATCAGACGGATAAATTCCCCAGTAAGCACACACAGTTGGATAATTCCATTATCACCCAAAGACATAAAGCCTGGCATCTCCACTGCCACCATTGCCCCACATCACAGACCAGGCACCCGTAACAAGGCCATGAACCCTCAAAAACAACCCCCAGAACCGCACCACCACTGCCTTCCCGCCCCCACCCCCCCACCACCCCTCACCCCTGGGCACCCGTCTTCCCCATCAGTCTTTTTACTGTCCCCAGCTCAATCCATTAACACACACCAGACTAATCGATATCATCAAGCAATATTATTGTAACGATCTATATCAAACAGAGATAACTTAATCCAGGTAACCCATCAGGTGTAGCTAACAGTGTGTTGCCTTGCTTTCGCACCCACTCCGATGTTGCGCAGGCTGCACCATTCTACCTGCATCCAGCTGAGGTGCCCTTGGCTTCCATCTTGCCTATATGTGACTCCAGATTCACAGAAATGTGGTTGACTTTTAACTGTCCTCTGAAACGGCTGAGCAGACCATTCAGTTCAAGGGCAATTAGGGATGGGCAACAAATGGTGGCCTCACCAGTGACATCTTCATCCCATGAGAGAATTAAAAAGAAAGCTATATAGAACCTTGGTCTGAACACCCTTGAGTACTATGCATACTAGTTCTGGTCACTATATTGCAGTTAGAGCACCAGGAATATGGGTATGCAGAAATTGCAAAAGAAATTACAAGAATGGAACCAGAACTGAAAGGATACAACTATCAGGAAAGACCGAACAGGCTGGGAATCGTTTCTTTAGAAAAGGGAAAACTGAGTGGCGATTGATGGAGTCACAATGAATGGGTTTGTTTCCAATTGTAACTCGATGTTACAAAACAAATAAACTAAATTAATAAATCAGGGACAGAATAAATGGCAGCCCTTTAAAGGGAAACTGCAAGTTCAAAACTAGGTGCAATCAATGTTAAATACTCACTAATAAAGGCAATAAGCAATTCAGCGGGAACCTCTCTATTTGTGAGAATACGCAACTCACTACCATAAGAAGTGATTTTGGTGAATAGTATAAATGCTGTTAAGGAAAAACTATATAAGCACATGAAGGAGACAGGAAGAAAAGAGTGATGGGGTGAAATGAATTAAGGAGGGAGGAGACTTGCATGCAGCATAAATATCGACATAGACTTGTTGGGCTGAGTGGCCTGTTTCTGTGTTGTAAATTCTATGAAAAGTTTTTCCTTATAGAGTCTTTTAATAAGATTATCAATTTAAAATCAATCAATGTGAATCAAAGACAGTTTTGTATTGTAGAAACTAGCCTGACAAACCCCAAACTGAATTCATACAGGACCATTAATGAAAATTTTCATACAATGGGCTGCACTCAAATTTAGGTCAAATGCTTCACTGTCCTTCGCTATTTCTTCTCCACTGTCAATGGGTCAAAATCCTGGAATCCCCTCCCTAACAGAATTATGGGTGTACCTGTACCCTGTGGCCTGCAGTGGTTCAAGAAGGTAACCCACCACCACCTTTCAAGGGCAATTAGGGAAAGGCAATAAAAGCTGGTCTAGCCAGCGTTGTCCAGATTCCATGAACAAATAAGTTAAATGCTGATTTGTTAATCTTTATCCTGGAATCGTAGAATGATACAGTGCAGGAGGCCATTCAGTCCACTATGTCTGTGCTAGCCCTTTAAAAAAGCCATCTAATTGCTCTTCCTCTCCTGCCTTTTCCCCATCCAGTAAATATTTCCCCCTTCAATTAATTGTTCATTTTTCTTTTGAAATATCTTACTGAATCTGCATTGGCTACTTGTTCAAGTAGTGCATTCTATGACAGCTCAATACATATAAAAATGGAAATAAAATGAACTTTATCGGAGTAATTTTGACTTAGTATAACAGTGTAAAATCTGTGAAAGCAAACTGGTAGCCTATTTTACATCTCTCTTGATTTTCACTTCCATCAAATTTCTTTTTATTTCCATTTTTATATGTACTGAACTGTCTTAGGTTCCCCAAAGTGAGACCAGGAAATCCAAATACTCATATCTAACTTAACTGTGTTGCCATTTACAGTATGTCGTATCGATTTCAATCAAAAATGCATTGACATAAATGAAATAAATTTCATGAACAAGATTAGGAATGCTGCTGATTAAAAATTAAACTTCATTTTCTTTTCACAGATCTTGAAAGAGCTGTTAAATATTCCTCGCCCTTTGCATTTTTGGTACAAGATTCAAAAGGAAATGGACTACGTTTATCACTGGAAACTTATCATTGTGATGAAGGATCCAAATGTCATGAGACACAAATTAAAGCTATCAGTGAAAACGGAGGTTTGGTGGAATTTTTTTCTCTCAAAAAAACTCTTACATTTACATAGTGCCTTTTCTGGCCTCACTGTCCATTTTTATATTACTTGCTAGTTTACTCTCAAAGTTTATTTTCTCCCTCTTTATTACTTTTTTGGCCATCTTTTGCTGGTTTTTAAAACTTTCCCAATCCTCTGGTATACCACTAATCTTTGCCACATTATATCTTTTTTCTTTCAATTTGATACTATCCTTAACTTCCTTGGTTAACCATGGTTGGCTTATCCCCTTCCTAGGATCCTTCTTCCTCACTGGGGTATACCTTTGTTGTGAGTCATGAACTATTTTCTTAAACATCTGCCATTGTTCATCAACCATCTTTTCTGCTAAACTCCTTTCCCAGTCCACTCCAGCCAATTCCGTCCTCATTCCTTTGTAATTACATGCCCTCATTTTTTCCTGATTTATTCTCTGTCCTACAATAAAGCTACTGTTAGGGAGACTGTAGACTACTCCCACCAGTATCTTCTTCCCCTTATTATTTCTTACCTCCACCTAAATGGATTCTACATCTTCCAATCCAAGATCATTCCTTGCTATCGTACTTATTCTGCCTCATACTAACAAAGCTACCCCACCACCCTTTCTTTCCTGCCTGTCCTTTCGAAAAGTCATATACCCCTGAATATTTAATTCCTAGCTTTGATCTCCTTGTAACCATGTCTCCATAATGGCTATAAGATCGTACCCATTAACCTCCATTTGCACTGTTAATTCATTTATTTTGTTCTGAATACTACGTGCATTTAAGTAAAGAGCCATTAATTTTGCTTTTTTTACCACTTTTCCACCCTTTGACCCTATTTGCTGCTGTTCTATTACATTTATACACTCTGTCACTTCCTGTCACACACTGGGTATCATCACCTAAATAGTTGCCTTGCAAGGCTGCCGTATCCTTTTGCTTTATAATCCTATGTATCCCCTTTCTAGAACCCTCTCCCAATCTCTATTTAGTTTAAAGCCCTCTCTACAGCCCGTCATTCGATTCGCCAGGACACTGGCTCCAGCATGGTTCAAGTGAAGCCCATCCTACTGGAAGAGCTCCCTTCTACCCCAGTACTAATACCAGTGTTCCTTGAACTGAAACCCCTTCCTCACACACCAATCTTTGAGCCATACATTCAACTCCTTGGCTTTATTTGCCCTATGCCAGTTTGCCTGTGGCTCAGGCAGTGATCCTGAGATTATTACCTTGGAGGTTCTGCTTTATAATTTAGCTCCTAATTCTTTCAGCAGAACTTCCTTTCTAGCCCTACCAATGTTGTTGGTACCCACTTGGACAATGACAACTGGATCCTTCCCCTCCCACTCCAAGTTCCTCTCCAGCCCTGAGGAGATGTCCTTAACCCTGGCATTGGGCAGGCAACACAACCTTCAGGACTCACACTTACAGCTGCAGAGAACAGTGTCTATTCCCCTAATTATACTGTCCCCTGCCACTACTACATTCCTATTTCCTCCACCGACTTGAATGGCTCCCTGTACCACGGTGCCATGGTCAGTTTGCTCGTCCTCCCTGCAGTCCTCGCTCTTGTCCACACAGCTTGCAAGAACTTTGTAACTTTTGGACAGTTGCAGGGGTCAAGGCTCCTTGAAAGCTACCCCCGGATCCCCATACCTGCCTCACCTGTAGTCACGCCCTCCTGTCCCTGATCACAGACCAAATTTGAATTACATAATCTGAGGGGTGTGACCGCCTCATGGACCAAAGTGTCCAGGTAACTTTCCACCTCCCTGATGCGGCGCAATGTCTGCAGCTCGAACTCCAGCTACTCAACTTGGATCCAATGTTCCTTGAGCTGCAAACACTTACTGCAGACGTGTTCACTCTGGATCACCTTGGTTAGCAGCAGCTCCCACATGTTACAGCAGCAACACATCACCCGCCGTGCCATCACTATCATATATTATCTAAGTTATTAATTAATTACTCTAGTATTCTCGCTCTTTACACTTGAAGATTCCCCTGCTCTTTACACTTTATTGTAATTAATTGTTACGCACCAGTATCAATCTTATATTTAAGCTATTTTTCGGAAAGAGAAAATAAGGATTGGAGATGTAAGCACAAACTAAAGACCTTAATTTTACTTTAAAGACTAGAAATGCTCACCAATCTTACTCATCAATAAGCTACTCTCCCTGCTCATTTTTAAAATGAAGGCTCCACACTCTCCCAACTCATTTTTTAAATGAAGTCTCCACACTCTCCTCACTCGATTTTAAAATTATGTCTCCATACTCTCCCCGTCTACTTCAAACAGAGACACTTGAAAGCAAGATATGGAAAATGAATAATACTGGACTATTAATCTCCTGTGTTTGAGGAGACAATGGAGACTGATTCCCACATCTCAGCAGTCATCCAAAAATCCATTTCTTGTTGACTTAGATCATTTTACACATTCTGAGATATGAGAAGAAAATAATAAGGACTCTGAGCGCAAGACATACATTTTTCTCCCGCCTGGGAATATACAGGGAAAAATCGGTTAAAAATCTGGCTGCAGACCAGTGTTTGTGAGTGACAGAAATAAGAAGAAACACCAGTCAGTCAAGCAGGAGATTTCTCGCTCTCTTTTGCTGGGCGAGTAAGTGTGTTCTAGCAGAGACCCCAGTGAAAAAGAAACAAGACAGCCTTTTCATTCACCTTGCAGAGAGAACCAGAATTCCTCCCCTGGGACAAGCCGCAAGTGTCTCCAGCAAACTGCAAATTTGCCTAAGTCAGCAATACCGAAAGCATCCAACTTAACGGCTACAATGTACCACCATCTACGCCTCACAGACAAGCCAAGACTGATTTGTATATTTTTAAATTTTTATTTGGACTCTTAATTTCTCTTTTCTGGTCTGTGTATGCATGCGTGTGTTGTGTCATTTTATTATTTTTCCTCAGGTTTTAGTAACTAATAAATGTATCCTTTCTTTGACTCAGTAGTAAAGCCAGGTTAAATTGGCTCCTTATAAAAAGTAAATACATTTGGATTGGGAAAAGGTACCCACGGGGAAAGGATTTTTAAACTAACCTTGTTGTGATCACCCGAGCGGGTTGAACAAAGAGGTGAGCCAGCTCATTCCTCCTCACCCATAAGCATTAAAAAATTTGGGGTCCTGTCCCTGTCATAACAACCTGGGGATCTCATCCGGGAATTTAACAAACTGGGGACATCGCCTGGGACCGGTCGTAAAAATACAAACCTAAAAATTAGGAGCAGGCTTAAGCCATTCAGCCCCTTGAATCCGCTCCACCATTCAATGAGATCATGGATGATCTGACTGTGGCCTCAACTCCACTATCATGCCTTCCCCCGGTTCTATCTACCTCTGCTTTAAAAATATTAAATGACCCTGCCTCTATCACCCTCTGGGGAAGAGAGTTGCATAGACTCATGGCCTCTGAGAGAAAGAATTTCTCCTCACCTCCATCTTAAATGGAAGTCCCTTATTTTTAAACTGTCTCTTAATTCTGGTCTCTCCCACAAGGTGTTCAAAGTGGGACAAAGGGAATTTCTTTTTTAATAGCAAGAAAATTATTGGACCGTGGGGAATCTTGTTTCTGATCGTATTCATTACCACTGATTATTAGCCACTTTCCCAAGTAAGGTAGACACTTGCCCAAGCTATTATGCTGCTGGTCCTCTGAATTGCTACCTGCTCACAACAACAAGGCAGCAGCAGACCCCATATGGTTGCCATTTGCCTTTGCCACTGACAGGTCTCACTTTCTGGAGACACTTAGTGCCACTAATTGGGCACAGAGCTCACCTCCTGCTCAATTAGGGAATTTACATTTAAAAATAGCATCATACAAGTGACACAGATGAGGCACAGAGTCGGGATCCGGAATTTATCTGGAATTCCAAATGCCACTTTGAAAGTCTAACCTATAGTCTGTTCTGATGTAGGAAACACGGCAACTAATTTGCGCACAGCAAGTTTCTTCAGACCTCAATGAAATAAACGACCAGATCATCTGTTTCTAGTGTTAGTTGATGGCCCTATATTGGCCAGGGCACTGAAAGAACTACTTTGTTCTTAAAATAGTGCTATGGGATCTTTCATGCTCACCTGAGAGACCTTGGTTTAAGTCTGATCTCAAAGACTGCACTTCGAACACAGTGCAACACAGCATTAACATGCCACTCTAGATTATGTGAAGTAGGGGGAGATGGTGGCAAAGTGGTAATGTCACTGGACTAGTAACCAGAGGCCTAGGTTAGTGCTCTGGAGACAAGGTTTCAAAATGCAGTTGGTGTAATTGCAATTCAATTAATACACCTGGAATTGAAAACCAGTCTCAGTAGTGGTGACCATGGTGAAGACCCATCAGGTTCACCAATGTCTTTTAGGGAAGGAAATCTGCTGTCCTTAACTGGTCTGACTTACATGGGACTCCAAACCCACAGCAATGTGGTTGACTCTTAACTGCCCTCTGAAACTGCCAAGCAAGCCACTTAGTTCAAGGGCATTTGGAGATGGGCAGCGACACCCACATCTCATGAAAGAATAAATTTTAAAAATACTCTGAGCGGGGCTTCAATCAATGATCTTCTAATTTAGGTGTGAGAAAACCATTGGTGTGAACAGTTTAGAGGTAGTTCGTGACATTCTTCAAAAGAATGGTGGAAAGTGGTGAGGAGGTAGGTGGGTGAGCTGAAATGTGTTACAGAAAGGAAGATTTATGGCCTTTTATTTCTTATGCCTGGGGGATTAATTTCCACGGAGTTTTTCTGATCTCCCACTGTTACTTCGGCAGAAGATCAACAAAAACCTTAGTGAAAGTAGAAGCTAGTGAAGTAGAACTAGTGAAAGAGCCATGGCAGACATTCCAGGCACATATCTTAGTGTGTTTTTATCTGCATTTATATAGACTTTATTTCACTTCTGCTGCAATCATGTCTAATTTTGTTGATTTAATATTTGAGAGCATTTTAGTTCTTAAAAAAAAAGAATCAAATCTTGAAGGGTTAACAGAAATTCATGTAAGATAGTTTCACTGGAACCTCCGCTTCTGTTTTTGGAGAACTACAACCTTTGAGCACAAGGTTAAGCTGCTTTTAGTGATTCCAGTACAGAGCTTTGTTGGCCCTATGCGCTCCTGTGTTCCCAGTAGGAAGCTGAGCTGGCAGGTCAGAAAATCAGGGCTACAGTACTGTGGTTCTACATCCGATCTGCACTTGCCTTGAGTGCAGGACTGTGAACTTAGCCTGATATATTTCCCAGTATGCTGGAAGCTGCATGCCAGAAATGCTGAAAAATGGAAATGTAAGCAAAGACCAGATGGTAACATGTGTTACTAATCTGTTTGACATCTTCCAGGTTATAGCTTTATTCGCCATTTCAAACAATGCAACAGATGAGTGTCAAAGGCACTCAAAAATCATGTCATTCCAATTGGTCAGTAGGTATATACAATGACCAGTGTGGAACTGTGCCTTACAGAGAAAACAGATCACTGAATTAAACCCTGATTGCGCTGAATTAGAACCAATAGGGGTAACCATGGGGTAACAGTTTTCAGGCCATTGGTAAGGAATATTCACCAACCAGCCTCCTGATAGAGTCAACAGAAGGCTCAAACCATTTGGAAGGACAATAGACTTCAGGCAGTACATGAGCACCAAGGACATCCAACGTCTCTGAATCACTGCAACATAGAGTGGTGCAATAAGCCTTTGGGTTCGGTAAAGGGTGGGTTCATGGTAAGATTGTTAAGCAACTGCAGTCCAAGTTTCTTCTGAGGAACCCAATGGACCATTTCTGCTCCAGCCCTACAAAAATTAAATTAAAACTGGCCTTTTGCGCTCCTCTTCAGTTGGACCACAAACGAAAACCATACATGCACAAAACGTTGCTCTCCGTCGTGAGTCCTATAATGGCGATTGGGTTGCTACGTATGCCTTTATTACAAAGAGATTAAAGCCTAAGCGTAGTGAAGTCCTATTGCAGTTTCCAGCTCCCTGGTGAGACCACACCTGGAATACTTTGAACAGTTTTGTTCTCCTTCCCTAAGGAAGGACCTACTTGCCTTAGAGGGAGTACAACGAAAGGTTCATCAGACTAATTTCTGGGATGACGGGATTGTCCTCTGAGGAGAGATTGAGTCAAGCAAACATTGTGATTGGAATGTAGAATTCCTAAGGGACTTGACAGGCTATATTCCGGGAGGATGTTTCCTCTGGCTGGATGTCTATAGCTAGGGGTCAAGTCTTAGGATAGGATTTTGTTATATAAGACTGCAATGATGACAAATTTCTTCATTCAAAGGGTTGTGAACCTTTTGAATTATCTACCCTAGAGAACTGTGGCTGCTCTGTGGTTGAGTATATTAAATTAGGTTAATAGATTTTTGGATACTAAGGGAACCAGTAGTTTTGGGGATAGTGCGGGAGGGTGCAGTTGTGGTCGAAGGTCCACGAGGTTATTGAATGACAGTGCAGAGCTGAGTAGCTGAATGACCTACTCCTGCTCAGAGAGTGATGGTGAATGGTTGCTTTTCAGACTGGAGGAGGGTGTACAGTGGGGTCCCAAGAGTCCCCATGACCTTGACTTGAATGTACAGGGCACAGTTTCAAAATTTGCAGATGACACAAAACTTATAAATATAGTGATGTGAGGAGGATAGCGATAGACTTCAAAAGGACATAGAGAGACAGGTGGAGCTGCTGGCCATATGGCAGATGAAATTTAATGCAGAGAAATGTGAAGTGATACATTTTGATATAAAGAATGGTGAGAGGCAATCTAAAATAAAGGGTACAATTCTAACGAAACAGATAGACCCTGGGTTTATGTGCACAAATCATTGAAGGTGGCAGGGCAGGTTGAGAAAGTGATTAAAAAGTCATGCGGGATCCCGGGCTTTATAAATTGAAACATAGAACACGAAGAAGCTATGATGTATCTTTATAAAATACTGTTCAACCTTAACTGGTGTATGTATCTTATTCTAGGCACTGCACTGTACAGAGAACGTGAAGGCTTTAGCGAGACTGGAGGAAAGATTTACAAGAATGCTTTCAGGGATGAGGAACTTCAGTTATATGGACAGATTGGAGATGCTGGGGTTGTTCTTAGAGAAGAGAAGGTTGAGAGGAGATTTGATAGAGGTGTTCAAAATCATGAAGGGTCTTGACCGGGTAGATAGAGAGAAATTGTTCCCATTGGCAGGAGGTTGAAAACCAGAGGACATCAGTATAAGGTGACGAGCAAAAGAACCAATGACAACACAAGGAAAATCTTTTTTACACAGCAAATGATTAGGATCTGGGATACAATGCCTCAGAGTGTGGTGGAGGCAGGTTCAAGCAAGGCTTTCAAAAGAGAAATGGATAACCACCTGAACATAAAAAAATTGCAGGACCATCTGTAAAAATAGGGGACCTGGAATACCGGAGTTGCCCTTGCAGAGAACTGGCATGTATACAATGGGCCAAATGGCCTGCTTTTGCTGTAACCATTCTATGACTCTGTTCTTCCAACTGTGGTTGAAATATGTTTAAAGTACCCCGATTTCCATGTATAAAGGTCTGCTACTTGCCTTTCACATGGGTGAAATGGCCATGCTATGGTAGACCCGTGAAGATATAGTATCAGCCACACTATCAGTGAGAATTGGGTAATAAGTGAAAATCCATCATTTTAGGGCACTTATAGCACATTTACAACAGGTGGGAGGCCTCAAATTCTCCATCTATGAATGACTTCAGTGACCCTAGGAAAATGAACCATAGAACCATGGACAAGTTACGATGCAGAAAGCGGCCATTCAGCCCATTCTGTCTGCACTGGCCAAAGAAGAGGTAAAAAAGAAATTAGCCGCTCATTTTAATTCCGACACCTGGTGCGTAACCTTGCAGGTTACAACGTTTTGGATGCAGATCCAGGTGCCCTTTAAATGAGTTGAGCATTTCAGCCTCAACCATCAATTCAGACAGTGAATTCCAGGTGCCCACCACCCTGTGGATGAAAATGTTTTTCCTCATGTCCCCTTTAAACATTCTACCAATCACCTTAAATCTATGCCCCCCGGTAATTGACCCCTCAGCTAGGGGAAACAAGTCTTTCCTGTCTACCCTATCTAGGTCCCTCATAATTTTGTCCACCTCAATTAGGTCACCCCTCAGCCTCTTCTGTTCTAATGAAAACAACCCTAGCCTATCCAATCTCTCCGCACAGCTGCAATTTTCAAGCCCTGGCAACATTCTTGTAAATCTCCTCTGCACTCTCTCCAGAGCAATTATGTTCTTCCTGTAATGTGGTGACCAGAATTGTACATAAAATTCCAATTTTGTGGCCTAGCCAGAGTTTTATACAGTTCCATCATTACATCCCTGCTTTTGTATTCAATACCTCATCCATTAAAGGAAAGCATTCCAAATACTCTCTTTTCCACCTTATCCATCTGTCCTGCCATCTTCAGGGACCTGTGGACATGCACTCCAAGGTTTGTCACTTCCTCTACCCCTCCCGATATCCTCCCATTTATTGAGTATTCCCTTGCTTTGTTTGCCCTCCCCAAATGCATTACCTCACACTTTTCTGGACTGAATTTCATTTGCCACTTTTCCGCCCATTCAACCAAACCATTGATATCATTCTGGAGACAACAGCTATTCTCTTCACTATCAACTACACATCCAATTTTTGTGCCATTCTGCAAATTTCTCAGTCCTGTCTCCCACATTTAAGCCCAAATCATTAATATATACAACAAACAGCAAGGGCCCCAACACTGAGCCCTGTGGAACACCACTGGAAACTGCAAAAACAAACATCAACCATTACCCTTTGTTTCCTGTTGCTGAGCCAATTTTGGATCTAACTCTCCACCTTCCCCTGTACCCCATGTGACCTTACTTTCCTGACCAGTCTGCCATGTGGGGCCTTGTCAAATGCTGGTAAGCAGCATCATCCACTGCACTGCCCTCACAATCCTACTTGTTGCTTCCTCAAAAAATTCAATTAAGTTATTAAGACACAATCTTCCCCTTATAAAATCATGCTGATTATCCCTGATCAATCCATGTCTTTCTTTGTGACAATTTATCCTGAATCTCAGAATTGATTCCAATAATTTGCCCACCACCAAAGTCAGACTGATTGGCCTATAATTTTCTGACCTATCCCTCGCATCCTTTTTAAATAATGGTGCAACATTCACAGAACTCCAATGTTCTGGGACCTCATCTGTATTGAGTCAGGATTGGAAAATGATCCTCAGAGTATCTGCCATTTCCTCCCTGGCTTCCTTTAACAGCCTGGGATACAATCCATCTGACCCTGGTGATTTCTCAACCTTCAAGAATGCCAGTCTCTCCAGTACATCCTCTCTCACTATGCTTATTGTATTAAATGTGTCTCACTCCTCCTCTTTAACTAGAATGTCTACATCACCCATCTCCTTAGTGAAGACAGAGACAAGGTACTCATTGAGAACCCTGGCCATATCGTCTGCATCAATGCATAAGATACCATGTACATCTCTGAAAGGACCTACGTTTTCCTTAGATATTCTCTTGCTCTTAACGTACAGGTAAAACGCCTTTAAGTTTCCTTTGATTTTATCCGCCAATATTTTTTCGTATCCTTTCTTCGCTTTCCTAATTTCCATTTTTACTTCACCCCTGTACTTTCTTTGCTCCTCTAGGCTTTTCATAGTATTAAGTCTTTTGTGACTGTCATAAGCTTCCTTTTTCTGCTTTATCCTGGCCTTATGCTTCTGGATAGCCAGGGGGCTCTAGATTTGGCAGCACCACCCTATTTCTTTGTGGGGATAAGTCTACAATGTGCTCATAGAATCTCACTTTTGTATACCTCCCACTGATTTGACACTGTTTTCCCTTCTAGTAGCTGTATCAAGTCCACTCTCACCAGCTCGTCTCCGAGCTTCATAAAATTTGTCTTCCCCTAATTTAGAACTTTTACTCCTGTTCTGTCTTTACCCTTTTCCATAATGATGCTAAATCTAACTGTATTATGGTCACTATTTCCAAAATGGTCCCCCACTGCTACTTCATTCTCTTCCCCAGCTTAATTTCCTAAAACTAAATCTAGAATTGCAGCCCTCGCACACACCCACCCCCCCCCCACCGGCCCCCACCAGCTGGGCTTGTCATATGTTGGCTAATAAAGTTCTCTTGAATGCAGTTCAAGAATCCTGTGTCCTCTGTGCCCTTCACACTGTTCATACTCCAATTGGTATTAGGGTAGTTGAAGACCCCAACAATCACTGCCCTATTGTTTTTGCACTCAGAAATCTGCCTACATATTTGCTCTTCTAACTCCATTCCACTATTTGGGGGTCTGTAGTTCACTGCTAGCAGTGTGGCTGCCCATTTTTTATTTCTGAGCTCACCTCATATGGTCTCATTCAATGCTTAATTTAGTATCTCTTCCCTCCTCACAGTTGTAATTGATTATTTAACCAGTAATGCTACACTTCCACATTTTTACTCCCCTCCCTATCCTGCCTGAAAACTCTATATCCAGGGATGTTAAGCTGCCATTTTTGCCCCTCTTTAAGCCAAGTTTCCGTTACAGCAATTATATCATGCTGCTTTGTGTCTAGGTGTACCCTAAACTCATTAGCTTTATTGGCTATCTCCTTGCATTTACATATATACCTTTAAACACTGCCAAATTCCTGTGCTGTACACTTTTTAACCTGTGCTGCTTCTGCCTTTCAGAGTCACTCACTAGCTTTCTATCTCCCGTTCCTGCTCTGTATTTTCCCAGCCCCCTGCCAGTCTAGCTTAAACTCCCCCTACAACAGCACTAGCAAATCTCCTTGCGAGGATATTCATCGAAGTTCAATTCAGGCGTAGACTGTCCAGCTTGTACAGATCCTACCTTCCCCAGAACCGGTCCCAGTGCCTCAGAAATCTGATGCCCTCCCTCCTACTTCAGCTTTCCAGCCAATTGCTCAATTCTCCTATTTCTATGTTCGCTTGTGGGAATGGGAATAATCCTGAGATTACTGCTTTAGATGTCCTGTTTTTCAATCTCCTTCCTAGCTCCTTAAAGCCTGCTTTCAGGACCTCATCCCCTTTCCTATCTAAGTCATTCATACCAAACGTGGACCACGACCTCTGGCTGATCACCCTCTCCCAGAAGAATGTCTTGCAGTCATTCCATGACATCCTTGACCCTGATGCCAGGGAAGCAACATACCATCCTGAAGTCATGGCTATGGCCACAGAAACACCTGTCTGTTCCCCTAACTGATGAATCACCTATCACTACTGCTCTTCCTTTCTTCTTCCTCCCTTCATGTACAGCAGAGCCGCCTGTGGTACCACAAACCTGGCTCTCATCTGAGGAACCAAGACCCTCACTATCATTCAAAACAGAAAACAGATTGACGAATAGGATCCCAGGGGTCTCCTGCACTACTTGCCTATTTCTCTTGGCTTGCCCGGCAGTCACTCTTTCTGCCTGCAGGCTCCTAAGCTGCAGTGTGACCAACTCTCTGGGTGTGCTATCCCCATAGTTCTCAGCCTCGTGGATGCACCACAGTGACTCCAGCACCGCTTGAGCTCCAAAACCTGGAGCTGAAGTTTCTATAGCTGGTGACACTTCCTGCACATGTGGTCAGCTTGGACACTGGCAGCATCCACAACCTCCCACACATTACAGGACACGCATTCCACCTGATCGAGCTGACCTGCTATGGCTCCAATTTCCTTTCCTCATGTTAACTTAATTTTACTTTCATTTACTTATACTACGTAAGTTTACCTGGCCTCGATGTAACTTTACTTTCTTGTTGCTTGTGTTTCGTGCTGAAATCTAAGCAGCTACTTCTTTTAAAAAGAATGTGTTTTTCTCATTTTCAGCTACTTAAGGCCCCTCCCTAACAGCAGTTTCTGACCAACCAATGACTTTGGGCAGAATCGTTCCAGATTGCACTAAGATTGCACTAAGATTGCACTAAGTGCGGCAGAGCGTGGGGAAAGGTTGACCCCACCACCCGCAATGACAGCTTTTTACAGTATACCGCCCCAATCCCGCCTCATTAACCATGCCTTCCCAGGAAATCCACCGTTTCAATGGCAGTGGCCTCTCATTCAGCCGCCACACCATCACATTGCCACTTCCTCACCTCGACACCATACTTAAAAGTGCACCTCCATGATATGACCCTGATCACAGAGCGCAAGCGAGCTACCCTCAGCCAGACAGGAGTCAAACATTCACAGACGCTATGTGATGATCTATGGAGTGTCCTCACTGCATGTCGTCATCACCCTCCTAGAATCTAAGGACTATAAGGGCCTCCGCTGCGTCTCCATGACAGGAGCCTTATCACAGAGGGTATGTGCTCTGCCATCAGCCAACCTGGAGTCAAACATTCACAGATTCAATGTGAAGATCTATGGGGTCACCTCACTACATATCGTCATCATCTTCCAGGAATCTAGCAGCTGTGAGGGCCTCCCGAGCGCTCCTTCCTTGTCTGGCCAGTGCAGCCAGCATCCTTGCCTTTGAGGACCTCTTCACCCTCATCTCCATCAACATTCTCCTCAAAGGAGGAGATGTCCAACTCCTCCACCTCCTCCTCATCCGGCTCTTCTCCTCGTTTCAGTGCAGGTTGTAAAGGGCATAACAGGTGACGATAATGTGTGACACCCTCTGTGGACTATATTACAAGGCTTCACCAGACCGGTCCAGGCACTGGAACCTCATTTTCAACATCCCGATGGTTTGTTCCACCAAGGTGCGAATTGCAGCATGAACATAGTGACATCTCTTTGCTGCAGTCTGAGATTGCTGCACGGGTGTCATCAGCCACATCCTCTGCGGGTAGCCCTTGTCCCTGAGGAGCCATCCTTGCAGCCTCTGTGGACCCTAGAAGATGTCAGGGATCTGTGACCAATTGAGAATGTAGGAGTCGTGCACACTCCCTGGGGTCCATGCACACACCAGCAGGATGCGTTTGTGGTGGTCACACACCAGCTGCATATTCAGAGAGTGGAAGCCCTTGCTGTCAATATAGTTAACCACTTGTTGCCATGGGGATCTGAGCACCACATGAATGCAGTTAATGGCACTGTATACCTGTGGGAAACCTGAGATCCGGGCAAATCCAGCTGATTTTGCATCCTGGCTGTCCTGGTACTGGGCAAAATGCACAAAGTTGTGTGACCTCGAAAAGATGGCATCTGTGACCTCATGGATGTATTTGTGGGTGGAGGCTTGTGATATCCCACGGAGGTCACCTGTGGAGCCCTGAAAGGAGTGACTGGCGTAAAAATTGAGTACCACAGTCACTTTCACAGCCTCATCTCCATGGCGCCAAATCCTGCAGCAGGTGGCAGATGTGATCGTCCAGTTCCCGAGACATGCGCAGTCTTCAGTGACAGAGGTTCTCGGTCATCTGCAGGAATGAAAGGCGGCATCTATAGATCCTGGGTCTTGCTAGGCGCCAACCAGCAATGGCTCGCTGTGGCTCTTCAACAGCATGAACGGGAACCCCAGCCGCCCCTTCTTCCTGAGGGAGCTGCTCCTCCCTCTAACGGGCCAGGCGACTCTGTCACTCTTTTCTGCCTCACCTCTGCTCTCTGGACACCACGAAGCATACAGGTAGGTCACCAGATCATGGTAGCTCCATGCTCCTGATGTACTCCTCCTGCAAGATGAAAGAGACAGATACGTGTGTTAGCATGGGTGTACTAAGAGTCTCTCTTGGTTAAGTCTGCAGGCCCCTTAACACATCCCAGAGAGCACTGGTCACCACTTGGATGGCCAGAGTTTAGTGTGCTTCATGGCTGCCCGAAACCCCATCCACCTCCTCCCCACTCCACCTCCTCCCCACTCCACCTCCTCCCCACTCCACCTGACTGATTAGCAGCAGCTTTGCCCATTGGACTGCATGTTGTGCTCTCAGCTCAGGCACAGGCATTCTCCTAACCCGCACTGCAAGGCTGCACTGTTAGCTTGAACCATGAGGGAGACTGGTCCAAATCTGTATGATGACATTGTAAGGGGCTGTGAGCACCTCCAGCGGTGACTGCTCCATGGCCAGATTTAGCAAGGAGATTGTACAACGTGCCCAGTCAGCCAACTGTTCTGCTCACTAGTTTGCAGTCTGTGACCGAGGGGCGAAGAGCTTTGGAACATTTGGTGGCACTTTCAGGCCTCTGTGTTGCTTGAGTGGGCAGATAACATAGAGGCCCAGCTGCAAGAATGTCAATGTGGCTGTGCTTGAACTGAATCAGCAGCAGAGGAATCATCACTTTACACAGGGTTTCCCTAATGAGTGGCCACTTCCCCACCTCACGAACAACCCCCACCCTCACCCCCCCCACCCCCCCCCCCGCCCCACCCCTGCCCCCCGCATATGCTTGTGCACTAGCATCAACTACAGTGCAGTCCTTGCCCCCTCCCCCCACTGCTCCCCCAAACTCACCTTAACCACAGGGCAGCTCTTGCCCCGGCACTGCACTGTCAGCCAGCTGGGAAAAAAATGACTTGCTTGCGCCCTGGCCTGAATGTGCAGTGCCCCAACCTGAGGTCTAACAGGTGACCCTCGCAATCACTGCACAAGGTGACTGTGCACTCATCACCAAGTTCCCCTCAAACTGCGGCTCACCAGCTGCACACAAGATAAGTTCTGTTGTGAAGCACATCAGTGTGTCAGTGTGGAATGACGCTGACATGCTCAGACAATCCAGCATGGGGGGTGATTCTGACGAGCTGGCCTGATAATAATATGTAGATGTGTTACAATGAAGTTCCTGACGTTTGACGGCAGCAAACGCAGCCTCCATTGACCATGGCGTGAAGCCAATTTCTGGCCTTCCCGTCATATTTTTTTTATTCATTCACGGGATGTGGGCTTCACTGGCTGGGCCAGCATTTATTGCCCATCTCTAGTTGCCCTTGAGAAGGTGATGGTGAGCTGCTTTCCTAAACCGCTGCAGTTCATGTGGTGTAGACACACCCACAGTGCTGTTAGGGAGAGATTGTCAACTCATGCCCGTCATGACACCCGATGCCAGTGCCAGCGAAAATTCCACTCTTTATGTTTCTCCTGTGTCGTCGCTCTTGGATATTTTTCAAACTCAGCCCTCTTCTGCAGCTCTTCAACTCCTGATCTCTTGAAGGCTGAGAAAGATAGAGAAAGAAAAAGAAAAGATCACCTTGGCCTCCCCCCACTCCTCACCGTACTCCCTTGCTCAGCAAGCTCGCGGTAATTACACTCAGAACCAGATGCACTCCATGACAGTGCACTTAACCTCTTATATAAATTACTGAGATTCAGATGAATCTACTATGTGGCAGTTACAGACCCCGATTAGTTCAGTTACTTAATTTGCTGATCTCACCCGCTCTCCAGCAGAAAGCTGGATTTGTTTGATTAGCCCTGCCAAGCCTTAACTTAAAACAGTGAATTTAAGTTAAATGCTAAATTGTAAGCAAGCAGAACTATATTTTACAAAAGAGAATAACCCTTAAAATTTAGAATTTCACTCCCTCACTCCCCAAATTCGCAGTAATTATACTCAGAAACAGCTGAGGGAGGAAATCATCCCGGTCTCCCCACTTTCTTGAAGCTAGAATCAGGAATTGATCTGATACTGCAGCAGTTGAACTGGTGGACACTCACTGTCACAGTTCAAACATGAAAAATGATTACAGGGGATTTGAGCAAGCTACCCTTGGGTGGCCATTGCCTGTGGAACTGTGCCCATTAATGAAGTGGGAAGGAGAGCAAACATGAAGTGGGAGGGATTATATAAAAACAATGGTGCCACAATGCACATTATAAAACAGTTAGCTGTTGGCAGAGGAGTCGTGAAGGATGGGATAAAGGCAAAAAAAATGTTTTCGTGAACAACTATTGCTACTTATTTGTGAATGAAATATATATTCATGAAATTTGATACTACAAATGAGCATGCCATTGAACTTATTACCTATTGTGTAACAACAACATTTTGCTATGAGAGACTGCCCTATCAGTCAGTCAGTCAACCATTGGAAGCACTGTAGTGAAATCCCATAGCTCATTTCAGGAAATAACAACCAGGCCAAAACTGTTGAGCTTTGCTCTGCATTCCTTTCATCATGGTGTCATATTGAGCTCAGAAACAGAGCCCTTTGTGGGGTCTGAAGGAATCTGTTTGTAACCATTGTCTGAGGCAACCCTGTTATTGTCAATGGCTCGGGGAATAATTTCGCAGCAAATTTCAACAGTTTATGGAGGAACATGGAGGAAAAGAATCAGAGCTATTGAGCAGTTTTCATCTACATCGTTGATATTTGCTGGAGTGAATGCTGGGATTATATAGTTGAATAAACAAGGATTGCCAGCAGCAAGAAAATGAGAAACAAAGTTACAAATTGGGCAGTGAAATATTCCTGTTGTTGCTTTACATTCTAGTGAACCTCCAGTTTAAACTGAGTGAAAATACTGCACTCTATTCAGGGAACAATTCCAATTTGAATATTTTTAGGAGCCTGAATGGAAAAGAACCAGCAATCCTTCATCCTGTTCCAATAATGTGCCTGCCATTTTACTAATTCTTCCATCAAGCTAAAAGGCCAGCCATGTATTAATAAGGAATGTAACATGCTAGAAGCAGCACTCTGTAGAACTGAAAATTAGGTACCAACCCGGTGAAGCTACAGCACAACACTTTGTGAATGCTAAATAGCAGAAGAAAGATGCCACAGAGAAATACGTGATCCCGCAACCAAGAGACCAGGTCAAAGCCCAGCAGTCCTGCCATGTTGTGAATGGCAGTCAACAGTAACGGTAGGAGGAAGCTGCGTGAATATTTCCATTTTCAGGTTTGGTGGGGCCAACATGAGTGCGAAAGACAAGGCTGATGTAATTCTCAGCTAGAAATTGCAAGGGGGTGTCCTTTACCACCTACTTTTGAGGTCTTCACCATCACAAGTGCAACTCTTCAGCTAATTCAACACATTCCATGTTATATCAGGAAAAGGCTAAGGCTGTATTCCCTGAAAACATCCCAACTGCAAAGCTGAAGAACTATGCTCCAGGACTATCTAGGTTGTGCATGTGTAGGTACAACACCTGCATCTACCCAACAGCCACACAAAGCAAACAAATTTAACTCAGCCAATTACTGCCCTATCAGATTACCCTCAATCATCAGCAAAGACATGCAAGGAATCATCAACAGTGCTATTAAGCAGTGTTCACTGGCCTATCAGCGATGTTCATTTGGGGCCACGTTATAAACTGAACTCCAGAAGTGAAACTCTTTCGAGTTATCAACAGTCACAGATTGCAACTCTTTCAAGTACAATCACAGTTCTTGGTTTCCAGGAGTGGGACATGAACCCACAACCCTTTGATTCAAAGGCAAGGGTGCTATGAACTGAGCCACAGCTGACACCCAGAAGTGAAGTGGGAGTGCTTACACTTCACATCAAAGCAGCATTTAGCTGACTGTGGCATTAAGGACCCTCAGTAAAACTGAAATCAATGGGGATTAGGAGAAAAACCATTGCGTGCCTTTTGCCATACCTGGAGCAAAAGTAAATGTTGCTGAGCAGCCTCGATCACCCTAAAAGAGAAATTTCAGATTTGTTGAATGTTAGGTTTCTCTATGATGACAAGGAATTCCTCATATTTTAAAGCCATATGGTTTTCAAGTATTTTTATGATATTTTAACTTTACCCCAATCCCATAAGCATTCCAGAACCATTATTTTGTTTTCTATAAAATTTAAAATTAAGTATGAAGGGATTCAATGGCTTTTACTTCCTGATTTGCTGTCTTGACAATACTTCACTGCTTCCCCTGCTTGATGACATCACTGCTGCTTGAATCCTGGAGACGCCCTTCACCAAACTGCCGTCAGAAAGGAAAACCTGCACCACAGACACCATTGCATCTTTGTGGACAGCTTTCTTCAAGACCAGCAATAAACCAGCAATGACCTCAAAATCCAGCCATATGTTAATAGAAAACAGAGAGGATGACAAAAGAAGAAGCTAGAAAAGAAGATAAAGGGCAGAATTTTCTGGTCCCACCAGTATCGGGTTTTGTGTCGGGCAGGAGCAGAAAATTTGGAAAGAGGCCAAAATTTGGATCCCCACTGGCGGGAAAACAAGTCGGAATTTTCTCCTCGCCACTTTCATAATGGGATGATGGTGGGTCAACTTTCCTACCGATCAATGTTGGGAGCTGCAGAAACTCACCAAGGCTCCTTAGTCAGCACCTTCCAAACCCACGACCACTGTCACCTAGAAGGACAACGAAAGCAGACACATGGGAACACCACCACCTGGCCACTCACCATCCTAACTTGGAAATATATCACCGTTCCTTCACTATCGCTGGGTCAAAATCCTGGAACTCCCTCCTTTTACAGCACTGTGGGTGTACCTACACCACATGGACTGCAGCTCACCACCACCTTCTCAAGGGCAATTAGGGATAGGCAATAAATGCTGGCCTAGCCCACATCCCTTGAATGAACAAACAAAATTGCATGCATTATCATGTCATGAATACTCGTTAAAAATGCAACCCACCGGGATCACATTCCCCCTCCCAATTACGGGCCACGCCAGCAGAAAAGACTGGTCTAAATCACAACTGGATATAAGTGGCATGCAACTGTCCACCCTCAAATCACTTGTGACTGCAAGGTGAGTGCAACATTCAAAGCCTACCTGCAACAGCACCACTCTGGTTCCTCAGTGATACCAGTGTCAGCCCACACTGGTGGGGGTGTAGGTGGGGCTGCTCACTGTGGCTGCCTCGGTTGTTGAGCTGGGCTGCTCACTGTGGTTGCTGCGCTACTCCAGCAGGACAGCGAGTCTCAGGCAGAGCTGCACTCTGAAACAGAGACCAGCATGGTGACTGGGTGGGGATGGGGGGAGGTGGGGGCATGACAGAGACATGAGAGTGAAGGGGGTTTGGTTGGGGTGTGTGGCGTGACGGCAGGCAGGCAGAGGGAGGCAAGATGGGGGTGGGGAAGCTGGAGCCTGACATGGAACAGTAGAACGCAGACACAGAAGGGTGTTGGTGACATTCGATTTACATGACTGGGAGGGGATGCATGCAGACTCTAGAGTACAAAAGAGTGGGGGGTTAGTGTGACACAAGAGGGACGGGTTGCACAGAGACTCATGGGGCAGGGGAGGAAACGGTCTTGTGATCATTCATTAAGGGGCCGAAGAGCTGAGTGAAAGACAGCCATATTCCCTGGACCGGGGTCAAGAGGTCAGGGTGAGAGATTAAAGGCAGTCCTGGGCCTCTGTGGGCCATGCTACATGGCTATGCATGGCACACATGTCGTGTTCCCACTCCAGGGAGGGGCAAGGCCTGTGTGCTCAGTGGGGATCAGGCACAGCTTGATGTGCAGGGTGTGGTCATTGTCTCACACTCCATGGTGACGGGGGTGTCTGGCTCAGTACTGGGCTGCAGATGGGATGGTCATGGTTAGGAGAGGCACCTGCAGCCTGTAAATGGGGAAACATAATGGGGGTGGTACCCGAAGTTTCGTGGGGGTGGTCGCCCCTGTATGTTACTGTGCACACAGCCTTGAGATGGGGAGGGCTGAGGTCCACACGAGGCCTGGGGACATCAACAGCGATGCATTCAAGGGGGAGGGCAGGAATGTCCACTACAGCGACAGTGGGATCCAGGAAGATCGGAGTACCCGAACCCTGACAGGAGAAGAGTCGAATCTGGTCTCGAAATAGAAATGTAACACCACCATCTTGAGACCCCGAAGTTATGGCGCAGTTTAAAATTGAAACTGGAAAAGAATCTGCACGAGAGGGGGCTGAGGCAGTGTGGGAGGAGCCCATGGCTATACTCAGGGGCCCCTACGGAGGAACCCTCACATTGCTTAGAATAACAATATGGAAATGGAGTCTGAGCTGATAGAACTCAGGAAGAGGTTATTGAGAAGGTGCCATTGGAGCCACTGACATTTGGAGCCCTTTAACATGAGACTGCAGGAGTCACTGGGTTCACAATGAAGTTGATCAATTTGAGCATTGATCAGAGAGAGGAATGTGAAAATGGAAGATGCAGCCAACCATGAAAGGAGCACAGCGGCTGGATATCTGCAAGATGATCAATGGAAGCCTCTAAGGTGCTTTCTCCAGTTGGCATGGCTAACGGCCCAAAGAGCATCCACTTATTCCTAAAGTGCAGGTTAGGTAAGATCAGTATACCAGATCAGACATAGTAGGAGTGCATTCGGTAAGCTTGAGCACATCCTGGATGCAGTCAAACCTCTTCCAACCTCTCTGGGATTAAGATGTCAAATATCTGGAGTGGCATCTTGGTCACCTAAATTTGTATGGTAGCGCCTCAGCTGGAAGACTGGATCAGGGAAAGGTGAGTAGCACAGACTCAGCTCTAGGGCTTAACAGTGGCTTTCTGGTTACGATTGGGAGATCGACTATAGTTGCCCATCATTCATCGATCTGTAGCATCTATCAGACCACAGGGAGAGGGAGGAGAGAATAATGGAACCTGTGCTCAATACTGCGTTCTTGATGGCATTGATCTGATTGAGGAGGAGAAGAAGGGCCCGGCATCACCTAACGCAGCTCCGAGAAGAGGCCCATCCTGAGGACCAAGGTCCAGAAGAGCCCTATCAGGACCCAGAGGATGACGAGGTCAGACCCATCCCACGGAGGTGACTCACAAGCCCAAAGGTTTACCAAAGGCCCTGTTACCACCCGGAGATGAGTGAGAGGCTATGCCATGCACGCCTATGCTTGTCAAGAGATGTGCTCGCTCACATCTGCTACATTCTGCAGGAGGATCTAACGCCCATGGACTGGGAGGACATCCCCTGCCAGTGCCCCTAACGGTCACCACCACACTCAATTTTTTTGCTAGCAGGTCGTACTTGGGATCCACAGGGGATCTATGTGGCATCTCTCAGCCCTCAACATATAAATATATTAAGGTGGTGACAGATGCCCTCTACACTAAGGCTCATCATTGTGTAAAGTTCACACTGGATGAAGCTAGCCAGGCTGCTAGATTCCTAGGTTTCGCTGCAATCTCTGGCTTCCCTAGAGTACAGGGTGTGATCGATTGCACACATGTGGCTTTGAGAGCTCCATGGCAGCAGCCCCTGATGTTCACTAATAGGAAAGGGTTCCACCCCCTAAACATTCAGCTGGTATGTGATCATCAGAAGCACATCATGCACCTTTGTGCCAGGTACCCTGGGAGTTCCCATGGCTCATACATCCTGAGTCACTCCCAGGTGCCTCAGATATTCAAAGGGCGATGGTGCTTACAGGACTGGCTGCTGGGTGATAAGGGCTACCTCTGAAACAATGGCTCATGACACCAGTGCATCATCCTCAAAGTGCCTTGGAGGGGAGATACAACACGGCACATTGTACAACAAGGTCATCATAGAGCAGACCATTGGCATCCTGAAGATGCATTTCCGATGCTTGGACCGCTCAGGTGGGGCCGTGCATTGCTCTCCATGGAGGGTGTCCTGCATCACCGTAGCCTGTTGCCTCCTTCACAACCTGGCACTTCAAAGGGGAGATCACTTGCCAGAGGGGGACATGGAAGAGACTGAGAACTCCTCGAATGATGAAGACCTGAAGGGGCAGGAATTTGAAGAGGGCGATGATGGAGAGCTTCCACCTGAGGATGCGATCTAAGTCACAAGATATAGAAGACGTGCCCATCAAACACTCATAGCTACAAGGTTCCAGGGGGAGTAAAGTGCAAACAAGGGTACCCAAGTGCATTCTCCTGTCATTTAGTGGCATGACAGTGGTCTGAAAGGTCTTTACAATCATTAACATCAAGAGCAAGGCCAGCATTGGGCCTTGGGTCTCCAACCCTCATGTTTCACCAGGAACTAATCTTTGAAAAGGTCAGCAGCCACAGCTGCAAGTGGCTGCTCTGGGTAGTGAAAGGTAACTTTCCAGTGCAAAGCCTGTGTCAAGTGAACTTGATGCAGTCATGGCCTCCTGAATGAGACACTTGCTGCCACAATGATGTGCACATGGCTGGAGAGACCATCATGGCTGCAGGTCTTGTGCCTTGACACAATGAATGAAGACAGCTATTTTATGATGAGACAACATGAGTGGTGACCCTGTAATGCAATCGAGCACACATAATTCCACATTGTCTTTTAAAGTATATCACTTCCTAATACAGTTTGCAGTCACTTTCAATAAAGAGGTTGACACATCTCTCTGACATTAGATAAGGGCTGAGAAACAAACATGAGTCAGGCAGACATCAAATGAATGTGAGGCTCAGAAAGGGAGCGATCACTGAGTGGGAGCTTGGGTCACCCTCACAATAAGAGGCCATGTCGATGCATATGCACAACGCATTCAATGACAATTGTTAAGAAGAACAAATGTATTTACAAAGGTGCATGATGTATACAGTGAGTCAGCACCAGTAACCCAACAGTGATATCACTCTTTCTTAATCTTTCTAACCTTACCAATATGTCTCGGTGCGTCCGTACCGGGGATGGAGGCAGCCTGCTCACTGCTACTCCCTCTTGCCTTTGATGACCATGGTGGGCGTCCTCTGGAGGACTAAGGCCTGCAAGGCCCCGGCCTGCATTGGGTCTCCTGCTGTGGGGCAGGTGCAACCTCCTCGGCCTGTGCAGCTGGAAGTGATGGGGTCACAGGCAGAGGGGATATGGACTAGCTGAACACTCACGGAGTCACCTGAGTGGATGGCCCCGGAGCTGCTGGTTCTCCTCCCCCTGGGTGCCCAAGGGTCCCTGCCTGACTCCTTGAGGAGAAGGGGCACCTGAAGGATGTCTAGGTTCCCCTCCTGCCTCTCGTCTAGCCACTGATGGATCTCACCAATGCTATAGCCATGGAGTGCAGGCGCAAATGAAAATCTGGCAGAACCTGCTGGATCAGAGTCTCCAGGGCGGCTGCCACTCTTCCCATCGAGACCTCGATGTTGGAGCCACAACATCAGACCAAATGCGAATGGACTCCTCCATCCTTCACTCTAGTCTGTTTACTGCCTCACGCAACTCTACCTGATGTTCCGCCACCTGTCTTTGCATCTTCAGCATGTTTATGACATGACAGAGGCTCATCATCTGACTGGGACTCAGGGGGTGCCTGATCTCCAGCAGCCCTCCAAGTGCAAGAGACCTGAGCTGTCACTAACTCCAAATGCTATGGAGACGTGTCAGTGGGGTGTTTTTCAGTATGTGACCCCGAGCCTGATCTATAACTATGACCCACCGAGGTGTGTGTCTCTGCACTGGTGGAGAGTGCAGGTGAATGCTGTGAGGGGTCTTCTTCAAATGGATCGTTCTCTAAGGTGGCCTGGGGGCTGGGGCTTATGTTATACTTCTTTCTTTCTTTAGTTATGATAAAGGGTCATTGGCCTGAGACATTGGGTGGAATCATCCCAGATTTGCACTAACAGTGGTAGCGGGCGGGTAAAACGACTTTTTACCCACCGGCCTCAATGGCAGCTCCTCACGCCGCATTGCCCCAAAGCTGCTACATTAATTATGCATTCCCGGGAAACATGCCATTCCCATGGCGGGCAGGCTCTTATTTGCCTGCCACGCCATTACCTCACTGCTTCATCACGCCGAGTACCACATTTAAAGAGCAGCCACACGTACACCTCTCAGTGTTTCCAGCCCACGACTGCTGCATGGAAGACATGATGGCCCTGAAAGGCAAAAAGACTGCAGCCCCTGCTTCAGTGACGCATCTCTCGAGTGCCTTTTGGGTGCGGTGAGGCCCGCCAAGATGTCCTCTACCCCCGCTCTGGCTGAAGGATGGGCACCTGCATCATCAACCTAGCATGGGAGGCGGTGGCAGTGGTGGTCAGTGCCAATGCCCTGCAAAAGAACACAGCCACCTAGTGCCACCACAGGATGAATGGTCTCATCTGTTCCGCCAAGATAACTCTTCTTCTGATAAAAACAAAAAGCTAAAAGCTACTGTGGATGCTGGAAATCTAACTCTCTCCTCTCATCACTCTCAACTCACACACTCACAAACCCATCACACATTCACAGGGATCTCACACCTCAAGGGACAACACCACTAACTCTCACACACACCCTCACATCTCCATCAGTCTCATCCTGTTCATGGCTCCACTCACTGCACAAATATTCCAAACAGTGCCATGTGTCCTGCTCACATTCTCTCCATCTGTTTCCATGCAGGAGAAGGCTGCTCACATCAGCAGGACGAGGTCCCAGACTGGGGTGGAGTGGCCCATATTAGGTCCCTCACTCACTTTGAGGAGTGTGCCATCACACTGCCTGGTGAGGACATGGACCAGGCCCGCAGTGACGGTGAGGTCAGTGGCAAATACCCTCGGAAGGATCTTGCACCACATCATCCCTCTCTCAACGCAAATGGGAGTACTGCCAGGCAGTACTTATCTCTACTTTAGTTCACAGGGAGCTCTGCCAAGCGACAGACACCCTCAGCCAGACAGTCCCTCAGCTCCGTCCACGTCCTCACCTCCAGCCAAGAGGACACCTCCTCCATTGAAGAGCTGGAAATAAGCAGCCTGGAAAACCCATCACAGCGCTTACACACACCCTCCACCAGCTCAGAGACACACACCTCGGTGGGACATAGATCTAGAGCAGGCTCAGGTTCACAATCTGGTGGTCACCGAGCATGTCCGCAGCAGAAGGAGGCAGGTTCAGCTGAGCTCCCCGGCACTCAGAGGACTGCTGGGAAAGAGGCATCTGTGAGGTCCGAGTCAGATCATGAGCCTCTGGATTCAGCCTTCCAACTCATCCTGGAGAGTCAGCAGAAGATGGGAGAACATCACACAGAGCTGTTGAACGCCCTCAACAGAGTGGCACACAAGTCGGAGGAGTGCATCCATCTGCTGTCTGATGAAGTGGTGCCCACATGTGCACTTATGGAGGTCTCCATGTGGAGGACGGCAGACGCTGTGGAGACCCTGCTCCTGCAGAACGCGGAGATGTGTGCAGACCTGCACTCCATCGTGGTAGCCGAGGGTGGGTTCCTGCAGTGGCAACGTGAGAGGAAAATGGGGCACCTTGAGGTCCCTCCAGGTGCTCTTTCCCCTCAAGGAGTCAGGCTAGAGCCCAGGGCACCCAAAGGGAGGAGGAGCGGCAGCTGGACACCACTGAGTAATCCACTCTGGAATCACAGAAGTAGTCCTCTCCATCCAAGTCCCCTTTGCCTGTGAGCCTCACTTCGCTCCCCAAGAGGCAGTCATGGACTCACCAGAGCCCTCCCTTGGACGTTCACCTGGATACCACCCCCTCCAGACCCCATCCCCACCTCCGGACCCCTTCCCCCCTCCAGACCCCATCCCCTGTCAGGACCCCTCCCCCCCTTGGAACCCCTTCTCACTTGGAACCCCTTAGCAACCCCCCCTTGGTCCTCCCCCACCCCTGGACCCTAGCTCCATTTAGCCCTTCCCCCTTTCTGACTCCTTCTTTCACCCTTATTTCTTCCTCCAGCCTTACTCCCTCCCCTCTCCACACTCCTTCCTCCCCCCCAGACTCCTTCCCTTACACCTTCTACCCCCTTGCATCTACCTCCCCAGTTGCCATCTTGACCCCTGTCAACCCCTCCTCTCCCCCGGACTCCCTTGCCCCCCAGCCTACCCCCCCAACACCTGCACACACCCCTCCCAACCTCACCCCATCCTGACACCTTCATTCCCCCCCTCCCAACCTCACCCCATTCTGACACCACTTCATCTCCCACCCCCCGCCCAGTACATCTTCCTCTCCCAAACACAACTGGACCTTCCTCTCCACCCCCTCAACCAACATCGGTTGTAAGCAGACCCAATGGTGACTTTCCACCTTCCGAGAGCTGCTTCACAGCAGAGGCATGTGCCTGAGAATCCACCCAGCATACCATGGACGTTCCTCCAGTGTGCCATTGGTGTCGGGCTCCAGCATCTTCTGCTCCTCAGATGCCCATGATGTGAGCAAGGCCCTGGCGGTAAGTCCCAACTTCTGCATATCACACTTGCCGAGGCATGTTCTGCACCAGCGTGCACCGTGGACGGACAATCCAGCGGGTTGTGGGGGGAGGGATGATTCCAGGGAGCTGGCCTTATAATGATATGCAGATGTATCACAATGAGGTTCCTGATGTCTGACAGGGGAGAACGTGGTGCGCCATCGACAGGCTGAGAGGATGATCTGAAACTGATTTCACAACATCGTAAAACCAATTCCTGGCCTTCTCGCCATATTGTCCGCTCACACTGCTGAGCTTGGCCGACACCAGCGGGCACGGAAAATTTCACCCATTAACTCTATCTCTCTCTCTACAGATACTGCCTGACATGCTGAGTATTTCCAGTATTTTTTCACAGAATCACAGAATCTTAACGGCACAGAAGGAGGCCATTCGGCCCATTGTGTCTGTACCGGCTCTCCAAATGAGCATTATGACCTAATGGCACTGCCCTGCCTTTTCCCTGTACCCCTGCACATTATAATCATCTAATGCCCTCTTGAATGTCTCGCCTGAACCTGCCTGCACCACACTTCCAGCAGCGCATTCCAGACCCAAAGCACTCGTTGTGTGAAAAAGTTTTTTCTCACGTCACATTTGCTTCTTTTGCAAATCACTTTAAATCTGTGCCCTCTCGTTCTTGATCCTTTTACGAGTGGGAACAACTTCTCCCTATCTACTCTGTCCAGCCCCCTCATGATTTTGAACATCTCTATCAAGTCTCCTCTCAGCCTTCTCCTCTCCAAGGAAAACAGTCCCAAACTCTCCAATCTATCCTCATAGCTGAAGTTTCTCATCCCTGGAACAATTCTTGTAAACCTCTTCTGCACTTTCTCCAATGTATTCACATCCTTCCTAAAATATGATGCCCAGAACTGTACACAATATTCCAGCTGAGGTCTAATGATGGTCTTATATAAATTCAACATAGCCTCCCTGCTCTTGTACTCTATGCCCATATTAATAAAGCTCTGGATACTATATGCTTTATTAGCTGTTCTCTCCACCTGTCCTGCCACCTTCAATGATCTATGCACATATACACCCAAGTCTTTCTGTTCCTGCACCCCCTCCAAAATTCCACCCTTATTTTATATTGTCTGTCTATTCTCCCTACCAAAATGCATCACCTCACACCTCTTCCACATTAAACTTCATCTGCCACCTATCTGGCTACTCCAACAACTTGTCTATGTCCTCTTGAAGTTCCACACCATCCTCCTCGCAGTTTACAACACTCCCAAACTTTGTATCATCTGCAAACTTTGAAATTGTCCCCTGCACACCAAGATCTAGATCATTAATATATATCAGGGGCAGCATTTTCCTGTCGGCGAGCAGGGGGGCAGGGTCTGCTCACTGACACATAAAATGCTGTGCAGTGACGCCGGGCAGGCATCCCAATGTCACTGCGCGTCACTTAGATTTTCAGTTCGGCAGGCTGCACACCCGCCGAACTGTCAAAGGCCTATTAAGGCCTGTTAAAAACTAATTAAAACAATTAAATGAGCTGCCTGTCCAACCTTATGGTTGGCGGGCAGGCAAAGAACCCAGGCGGCCTTCACATTTTTCATGGAACCTCATCCATGGGCAGGATGAGGTTGCATGAAGTGTTTCAAAAATCAGTAAAATATTTTGTCACGTGAGGGGACATGTTTCAAAAGTTTAAAAATCCTTTATTTAAAAGTTTAACACTGAAACAAATCTCCCTGAGGCACCTTCATGCCTCAGGGAGATCTCGGTGCTTTTTCGCATGCACCTCTCTGGCCACTCCACCAACTTGGCTATGTCGTCTTGAAGCCCGCACAGGGACCGCTCAGTGCTTCCAGGCGTGCGTCATGATGGGCGGGCCTTAATTGGCCCGCACAGGTAAACTGGCGGCACGGATCCGATCGGGGGCGCTGATCGGATTCACACCCGCCCCCACCCACCCCCGCACAACCCCCCCAACGGGGGGATATTTTTGGTCCAGGAAAAGCAAGGGTCCCAGTACCGACCCCTGGGAAACTCTGCTACAAACCTCCCTCAGCCTGAAAAACATCCATTGACCATCACTCTCGGCTTCCTATTCTTCAGCCAATTTTGTATCCACATTGCTACTGTCCCTTTTATTCCACGAGCAATAACGTTTCTCCCAAGTCGGTTTTGTGGCACTGTGTCAAATGTCTTTTCAAAGTCCATGTACACCACATCAACAGCATTATCATTATCAACCTTTCCTGTCACCTCTTCAAAAAACTCCAGCAAGCTAGTAAAACACAATTTCCCCCTTAGAAATCCATGCTGGCTCTCCCTTATCAACCCATATTTTTCCGTGTGACTACTAATTCTATCCCTATAATTGTTTCTGGAATCTTGCCCACCACTGAAGTTAAACTGACTGGTCTGTAATTGCTGGGCTTATACTTACAACCTTTTTATTTGTTTTTAGAATCTAATTATCTCCCCTTGGCCTTCAACATCATTACTATTGCTGAATCCCTCACCATTAATAGCCTGGGGGGTTCACATTACCTAAAAACTTAACTGGACCAGCCTAATAAATAGTGTCTAAAGAGCCTTGCATAGGGTAAGAATTCTGTGGTGGGTATCTCATCTCCTGACTCCCTAAAATCTGTCTCTTATCTACTTTGATATATTTATTTTATTCACTCTTGAAATGTGGGGATCACTGGTAAGGTCAATATTCATTGCCCATCCCTAATTGCTCTTGAGAAGGTTGTGGTGAGCTGCCTTCTGGAACCACTGTAGTCCCTGTGGTGTAGTTACACCCACAGTGCTGTTAGGGAGCGAGTTCCAGGATTTTGACCCAGCAACAGTGAAGGAACGGCTCCTATTGTACCGCTGCTTGGCCTCTGTTCTTAGGTGGCAGAGAGGTGTCATGAGCCACCTTTTGAAGGGATAGCCTTTGTCACCCAACAGCCATCCATCCAGCCGGGCTGGAGCACTGAAGAGCCCAGGCACCTGGGATTGTCTCAGGATGTAAGCGTCATGGGAGCTGCCAGGTACTTTGCACAGACTTGCAGAATCTGCATCCTGTGATCACACACTATCTGCAGGTTCATGGAACGGAAGCCCTTCCTGTTGACGAAGGCACCCGGCTCACCAGCTGGCGCCTTGATGGCCACATGTGTGCAGTCTATTGCACCCTGGACGCGGGGGAAGCCAGCAATGGCCGCGAAGCCTCTGGTTCGCTGTGTCTGGCTGGTCTCGTCTGAGCGGTAGTGAATGAAAGTCAATGCACGCCTGAACAGAGCGTCTGTCACCAGCATGACACAACTGTGGTCAGCTGATTGGGAGACTCCACAATGATCATCCACTGACTCCTGGAAAGAGCCGGGGGCATAGAAGTTGAAGGGCACTGTGACCTTCAGCGCCACTGGCATGGGTGTCCACCCACACAGTTGGAACTGATCTCAGGGCCAATCATCTGACAGATGGAGGTCAGTGTCTCCCTTGAGAGTTGGAGCCTCCTTTGGCACTGGACCTCAGACATATTGAGGCAGCTGCATTGTCGCCTGTAAACCCTAGCAGCAGGATAGTGGCGTTTTCTGCAGCACCTTCCACCCTGGACTTCCTGTTGGCCCTATGCCCCTTGTGCCTGCACCTGTCCTCCCACAGGTCACTCCCCTGGAGGCTGAATAGGGACACATGGCCTCCTCCCGCTTCTGGCCCTCTCTTCTACCTCAGAGGAGGTGCCTCCAGTGGAGACCACAATCCCCATTCCCAGGGCAAGGGAAGGCTGTCTGATACCCGGAAGGCCCCAAGTGTTATGACTCCTCCGGAGTCCTGAATTGAAGCCTGTTCTTTCTGTCAAAGCAGCTCTGAAGCGAAATGAAGTTGTCCTGTTCACACAAGCAAGTAGCAGTAAGTAAAAAACTAAAGTTCTAACAACTCGCATTAGCGAGCCCACTCACCCCTCTTATCCCGCCCGTGGATGAGGTTTTTGAAAATGTGGTCTACCTGCCTGCCCGTTGCACCCTTGTGAAGTCCTGAAAAGCGCACGGGCTGCGAAAAATCAAATACAATTGGTGCCTCAAGGGCCTTAACTGGCCCGTTAGTTAACGGTGGGTGCATCCCCACTCTTGTAGCACGCCCACCTACCGAAATATCACGTATCACGATGGTGCGCGGTGACGTCGGGACGCACACCTGGTGTCATCGTGCCTCATTTTACGTTCCGGTGTGTCAGGCCCGCCCCCGCACACCAAATGTAAATTTCTGACCATAAGCTTTATCACCCAGAAGGCCTCCCTAACAGCATTGTGGGAGTACCTACACCACATGGACTGCAGCAGTTCAAAAAGGTGCCTCACCATCACCGTCTCAAGGACAATTAGGAATGGGCAATAAAATTGGCCTTGCCAGTGATGCCCACATCTCAAGAGTGAATAAAACAAATCTATCCAAGTTGGTGACTGCGAGTGTCAGGTTTAACAACGGTGTTCTTTCCTCCTCAATTTGTTCTCCCTTTAGGTCTTCAGCCTCCTGCACCACTGACAGATCAGGCTACAGTCCATGTGTATTTGAAAGCATAAGGGCATGAGGGCTGGGAAAAGCAGGGAAAGCAAGAGGTGCCTGGTTGCACCATCTGCAGCTTGTACATCCTAATAGATTGCAGGACCAGGGTGAAATGGGATGTGAGAAGGTCGATGAGGATGCTGGCCATGTGATTGGCAGTCCAATTTTTTCCAGTGTTGTCTCCTCCGCACAGTGCCTGTCCCCCACCACTTAGCTGTTTTAAAAGAGATGGAAAATGAGTCAGTGAATGTGTTTGGGTGATGGGTGCCTGGCACGGTTGAATAGATGGCAGTGTGAACGCACGCCTTGAGACGTGAATGTATGGCTGGCAGCAGCGCTAAGCTTGGGAGGGTGGGGGTGGGGCTAAGAATGTGATGTATGGGTTATGGTTGAGGAACCATGTGAAGTGGGCTGTGGTGAATAGAGCACTGTGTGAAGTTAGTGGTGCAATTTATAGGATCCGTCATGTGACCATGCAGGCATTGACCATAGCCACTCATGCGAAGTGATTAGCCTTCTTGTGGCACTGCAGGTCCTCGGGGCTCAGCTATGGCATTGACCATGTCTACCTACTCCCATTGCCTGCTCAGGATTAGTTAGGGGGATTCCTTGCTCCCTGAGGGAAGACCTGTCTCCTCCTGTGCACCTCCTGCCCCAAGGCCTACAAAGCTGCATGACAGAACCTTGGGGCAGGGTCAATTGCCCTTTGCAGCATTTCTGTACATTCCAGCAGGTTTTCAACTCTTCTTGAACTCGTTCCAGCCTCTGCTGCAGCCAGAATGCGCTTTTCCTTTAAGAGGTGCAGTCTTGCTTTAAGTAGTGTTGGCTAGCTTTAAGTTTTGTGTGTCTTGTATGAATGTGGGTCGCACATTGAAGCCATTGAGCAATGCTTTCTAAGATGGGCTGCTCACCACAATTATTATAATTAGCAGGCAATTTGCATACTGTCAGCATCACAATTGCCACGTCCAATTTTGGGGGCCATCCAACTGAGCCCCCAAAGCCTTGTATTGAGTGATATGTGTATTTTATGCCTTCTATCTTAACCCTTCATTCATTAAGTTATTCCAAGTACCCAACACTGGACTGGTTTTTGGCGGCTAAATTGGGCTGTGCCACACTTATATATTAAAGACTACATGGCCACCCAAGGTTTCAAAATGGAGTCTAAAAATGCATGCCCAGGCTTCTAATGGGAAATGCACAGGGCAGCAGCTTGCTAAGGGATTAGTGTGTGCAATTCTAATGATTGCCAATATTACGCAGAGCAGTGAGATGATGAGGAGAATCACTGTTCTATTTTAGTGCTCCTCTGAGATGTTTCCCCAATTGCTCAAGCATGGGCAATGGAAGGTTGCTGAACTTCAGTTGAGGAGACTGCACATGGTCTTGGCAGGTTAGTTTGAGCAGCTTGGTACCTAGAAGACCCATCTTCAGGTTGCACCATCTTGGCATGAGTATCAATCCCTGAGCTGGCAGCTGTGAGTAGAAGATTGAGTGATGACATCTCTTCATCTTTATTGTCTTCCATCTCTGACCAGAAAAATTCCTGATGAAAGAGGGAAGTGAGTGGGGTGCAATATGTTTGGGTTTTGTGGCTGCCGTGGTTGAGCAGTTACCAGTTTGTGCAAGCTATGAGTTTTGGCTCTGAGGTTGGTGACGGTGCTTTGTGTGTGAGAGCATTGTAAACCATATTTGAATTGAAATTTTGAATACTAAATGATAGCAATTATTGGTGTATGGATGACATGGGTGTAGTGAATTGAGCAATGAATGAGATAATAGTGCAGTTTTTAGGAGTTACCATTTTAAGATTGATCTCTCTCACTGTAACAACTTGTGTCAGATCATTAAACTTCTTTCTGTACAGCATCATGTTATTGGAGTGATACTGTTGGCATTGAGCTCCTCTCCTAATTCTTCCTACTACCGCCTTAGCATTTGCCTTGAGGGCCTCTTGCCCCTCTCTAGATGCACCTTCTCTCCAAGACCTCCAGTGCATTATCTGAAAACCTTGGTACATGCTCTCCCACGTGTTCAGCTATTCACCAATTTGTTTACAGCGTAGATTCTGTGCAGAAAGGATTTCTATCATGTCTTGCAGCTCCAACGCACTTTCCCTTTAAGAGGCACAGGCTGCCTGCCATGAACAGCACTGGTAGCATTGGCTATGCAGCAATTATGTAAAAGAGCTGATAGCAAAATTTAATGTGCTGCCTACACCACAATGAACAAGCACCAGGTCCATTTTCATGCATAATCCAATTTAACCTTCAGTGCTGTTTATATTTTACTGTTTGATTTTTTTTGGTTGGTTAATGTTGTGGGATTGTTTACAGAATATAAAATAAAAACATAGAAGGGAGAATGGTAAAATTAGTTTTTGATATATCTAATCATACCACAGTGATACATATTAGGTTTCATTCCATTATCCAGGAGAAACATTTTAAAAAGTTCCCGGCAATTTTTAAGTTAATAAGCAAGTTGCATGCATGAATATGGATTTAATTCACAACCCTGCTTAAATTATATAACTGAAATGTTAGCTAGACAACACAGTAAACAACAGGCCAGATGTTTGGTTTACAATTTGTGTTGAATACCATTGATGCCTGATATGCTAATCAGTCAGTGATAGGTCCAATCGTTTCCCTAATTGCACTTTGCAAAGAGCAAAACCTGATATGTACCATCTCACTCTATTGGTAACCAGTTTCCTCTTGACTGAGCACTAAATAACAGTGCTGCATAGAATGCAGAAGTTTGTAAATGAAAGCAGTTGTGAATCTGACATCAATTAAGAAGTAAAGATCAAACACTCTAAAAATCAGCCCAGGGATGCTCCGTCATAGACTGGACTTCCCCAGACTCAATTCTAATCTCAATTGAGTCTGCTAATGCAATACAGAGCAAGGGAAGTTTCAGGTTGATAGGGACAAAGGGAAATTGCCAAGAGTTCTCCTGCCGATTGCATTTTCAACCCCATTTTCTGCCCACAGAATGGCATTTAGAGCAGCTAGGAGACTGATGCCACTGCCTTTAACTGGCCCTCTCCGTTAAACTCCAAGGTGTGAAGGCTTGGGTGAACATGAAGGGGAAAAAAGTATAGATTGTAGGTGTCAAAGTTTACAAGTGTTCTGTGTTTGTGCCTTAAAAATATTGAAACATAAAGCATGGACTATTCTTGTTATTGAACCATTGTGTGACAATACCGTGTAACTGTTGAAATCCATGTAACCCTGGAATGGTTCCATCAGATTGGAAAGTAGCAAATGTAACCCGTCTATTCAAGAAGGGAGGGAGGCAGATAACAGGAAACTTTAGGCCAGTTAGCTTGACATCTGTCGTGGGAAAGTTATTAGAATCGATCATTTAGGAGGTTATAGCTGGGGCACTTAGAAAAGCTCAAGGCAATAGGGAAGAGGCAGCATAGTTTTGTGAAAGGAAAATCATGCTTAACCAATTTATTGGAGTTTTTTGAAGGAGTAACATGCACTGTGGATAAAGGGGAGCCTATTGACATGCTGTACTTGGATTTCCAGAAGGCATCAAAGATTATTGTGGAAAATAAAAGCACATGGTGTAAGGGGCAACATATTGGCTGGATAGAAGATTGGCTAGCTGGCAGAAAGCAGAGAGTTATGCATAAATGGGCCTTTTCAGATTGGCAGGATGTGACGAGTGGAGCCGCACAGGGGTCTGTAATGGGGCCTTAACTTTTTACAACTTACATCAATGACTTAGATGAGGGGGGTGAAGACATGGTAGCTAAATTTGCAGAGGACACAAAGATAGGTAGAAAAATGTGTTGTGAAGAGGACATGAGGAGGTTGTAGATGGATATAGATAGGTTGAGTGGATGTGAAAAGATCTGGCAAATGGAGTTCAATGTGGGAAAATGTAAAGTTGTTCATTCAAAAAATCAGAGTATTACTTAAATGGAGAATGGCTACATACTACTGATGTGCAAAGGGATCTAGATGTTCTAGTACATGAGTCACAAAAAGTTAGTATGCAGGTACAGCAAGTAATTAAAAATGGAATGCTATCCTTTATTATGAAAGGGATTGAACATAAAGGTAAGGATGTTATGCTTCAGTTATACAGGGCATTGGAGAGGCCGCATCTCAAATACTGTGTGTAGTTTTGGTCTCCTTATTTAAGGAAGGATGTAAATACATTGGAGGTGGTTCAAAGGAGGTTTACTAGATTGATACCTGGAATGAGTTGGTTGTCTTATGAGGAAAGGTTGGGCAGACTGAGCTTGTTTCCACTGGAGTTTAGATGAGTGAGGAATGATTTGATTGAAGTATACAAGATCCTGAATGGCTTTGAATAGGTGGACGTCGAAAGGGTGTTTCCTCTTGTGGGTGAGTCCAAAACTATGGGGCACTGCTTTATAATTAGGGGCCGCCCTTTTAGGACAGAGATGAGGAGAATTTTTTTCTCTCTGAGGGCTGTGCCACTTTGGAATTCTCTGCCTCAGAAGGTGGTGGAGGTGGGGGTCATTGAATATTTTTAAGGCAGAGATAGATAGATTCTTGCTAGGCAAGGGAATCAAAGGTTATCGGGATTAGATGGGAACGTGGAAATTGAAACACAAGATCTGCCATGATCTTATTGAATGGCGGAGCAGGCTCGAGGGGCCGAATGGTCTACTCCTGTTACTATTTCTTATGCTGTTATGTTTCTTATGTTCTTATGAATTTTCTGACAATTGCACGTGCCAATCATTTCTAGTTTTTAAGTTCTATTGAACAGCTAATGGGAGAACATTTCCAGCACAAACATTGGGAGAAATTCCACATGGAGGCGATAGCTTAAAAGTTGGGGCAAGCCCATCTTTGCGTGACTGGGAAGCCTTGAGCCCATTTTACAGTCTTTTAGCTCAGGTAGGTTTACTGCCACCATTGGATGTGATGGCCAGTGCTGGGACTGCAGCCAGTCTCCAATGACCATCGTTGCTTCAGCCAGGTATTAAGGTGAGGTTTGGGAGGGGTGGTAGATACCCCTGAGGCCAGGCTGGCAGGTCACAGTGAGGGGACCATGGGGGATCATCGGGACAGAGGGAAGGGAACATGTGGTTGGGAAGAGCAGCAGGGTGGGGCAGTGGGGGGGGGGGGCGGGGGAGTGGGATGGCAGAGGGAGTCCTCCGTTGGGCACAGGGTACCTAAACAAGAGGGACTCCCCAGCCCACAGCAAGGCCACCAGAGTTTATCTAAAAGTACCAACAGCAGCAACAGGAGGCCCTTAAGTGGGCATTAATTGACCACTTAAAGGCCTCACTTGGCCCACGGGCAGATGGGTTGCACAAAGCCCCTCCCACTACTGGTAACTTCCCAACAGCGGCGGGTAGGCACGGACATACCAAGCCACTGTGACACCCGATATTATGCTGCCTCCCCCCCCACCCCCACCCTGGTCGTGGGGAGGCATGGTGGGTGGAGGTAATGTTTTTTCCCCTATTTTTTAGGCTATTTGTCTGTAAACAAAATATCACAAAAACTAATGGACGGATTTCAATGAAACTTGCTACACAGATAGGGTGTAGCCAAAAGGAAGAATTGATTAGTTTTTGGCAAAGGCATGGTTTCAGTTCCAGATCCTGGAATTTTTTAAAGGTTCCCTTAATATTGAGATAGGGCGAGTTGACATTTTTTTTAGAATGAAGTGTGTTGTTTTATTTAGAATGTTATTGATTGTTTTAGAATCACAGAATCACAGAATCTGACAGTGTAGAAGAGGCCCTTCGGCCCATCGAGTCTGCACCGACACCTGACCTACCTACCTAATCCCATTTACCAGCACTTGGCCCATAGCTTTGAATGTTATGACGTGCCAAGTGTTCATGCAGGTACTTTTTAAAGGGTGTGAGGCAACCTGCCTCCACCACCCTCCCAGGCAGTGCATTCTAGACCGTCACCACCCTCTGGGTAGAAAAGCTTTTCCTCACATTGCCCCTAAACCTCCTGTCCCTGTCCTGAACTTATGTCCCTTCGTGACTGACCCTTCAACTAAGGGGAATAGCTGCTCCCTATCCACCCTGTCCATGCCCCTCATGAATGTTGTAGATTGCCTCAGCTTTTGTGGGGGAATTTGCCACAGCTGTTAAAATGTGAGCAGAATTTACAGAGCAGGTTGTTGGATGTAGATTAGCCTGAAGCCTCCTTAGTGAGATGAAAGCTCTTGTTGAAATATATTTCTTTTTTTCTGCTTTGTAGTTGCAGAACACCAACCAGGGAAAGCCTCAAGGAAGGGCTGCGTAATTGTATTAATGTTAAGTTAACACAACATTGCGGAGGTATGCGCTCTAATAAGTTCCCTTTTCGCTTGTTGCACAATTGTAATCAGAAATTCCTATTCCTTGCTTTCTTTCCTTGCTTCACAATTCACTTAGTGCTTTCCCCCATTTGTCACACAAGCCCCATTGTGGAACCATTATTGATGGATTTCTGCTTTGTAATTCTGCCGATTCTTGAAATTCCCCCATTCAATCTTCTATGATTCTTCAGAAACTGGCTTTCAGCTGCAGAATTTATGTCGCTCAAATGAGGTGAGAGCAAAATAATCAAAAGAATGAAACAGAATGAAACTGTTTAGTTTCCTGCTTCCAGGAAACTTTCACTATGATAACCTCTAGGGCAACGTTATTGAATGTTAGATGTTATTTAATTTTCCATTATGGAATCGTGCCTTGGGCAGTTTTACCACAGTGAAGATATTATATAAGTTGTTGCTGATGAATTGTGCTTCAAATAGCAGATGTGACATATTGAATAACCACTACTTAAGAATGAGTTACAAGGCTGCACTACACATCTAAAGAGTTTCAATCACTGACAAAGGTAGCATTTTTGTCTTTTTTTTAAAGTTTGAAGTAGTTCGGGTTAAAGTGGAATAAACAAATAAATGACTGCCCACTTTGTTACAATTTTTCCCCACTATCAAAATACCCCCAGTCCCAAATAAGTAAATGCAATGATCGATCCCCCATCTCGAATAATAACTAAGGAGGTAATTTTAATTCTAACTACCTGGCAGAAACCAGGTACAATTCACATAGCCTAGATTGCTTGTCTTCTGGAGTAAGTGGTAAGGATGCCTTTCTAATGCTAGCAGGCTCCTATTTCACATTGGCGCATTGAGTCCAAATGATGTCACTGTGACCTTACTGTAATTTGACCCGAGCAGGAAGCTGCAGTGAGTTTACCACTAGACCAGTTTAGTAGGTTAGTAGATCAGGGCCAAAGAGGGTGCTGAGGGACGCACTAAAGCTTGGGGCAGCTGCTGCAAAGGTGCAATGGGGAAGGGTCACTGCCTAAGACCTTTCTACTACAGTGCACCGAGGGGCTGGGAACTGTGTAGAGCCCCTCGGGCTGTACAGCCCAAAATGAATGTCTGCAAATGATTGTAATATTCATTGTTTGTACTGATGCACCTTGTGATAGATGTTGTAAAAGTTGAACCTGATTGTAGCTTTATAATGGTGATTTTGAAATGGTTTGGAATGTGGTTGAAGATATTTTATGAATAAAGTGTATTTTTGCAAAAAAAAACAAAAGGATATATGTTTTAAAACTGGTTTTCACTTTTCTTGTAATTTGTTTCTGGAATCCACCAGAAAAGCTTAGAATTTCCAGGCTGCAGGCTCATGTCCTGTTCCTAAATGTACAATCTATTTGTGTTGTGGCTCCAGCAGTGGACCTGGACACTTACACAATCTTGATGGGTGACTTAAAGCTGCTGTAGCAGCCAGCCAGAAGTTAGCTGGTGAGATTTAAGCGAGGCCTGGGAATGTGAATACAAATTCAAATTTATGGATCAGTGGGTAATTTTTAGATCATTTATCTGATTTTACTTCTCATTTTCCTCCATGCTCCTCCCACTCCTATCCCCCATCCCCACTGATCTCCCTTTCCAATCCTCTTCCTTAACACCTCTCCTGTTCCTCCCTGTCCCTTTGCCCCATTTTTCACCATTCTCATCTCCTCCTTTTCTCCATTCTATCAATCCTTTCTCCCCTCCCTATTCCCTCACTCTAACCCTCTTCACTTTCTCCTCCCCCACTCCTCCTTGTTCCCTTCCTTTCCCCTCCAGTCTCATTCCCTTGTATCTTTCCCCCTGGCTTGCCTGGCTTCACTTCTCCCACACACCCTCTAACCCTGCTTGGTTTAATGATGCACTGATCTTGACTATCCATGTATAATTCCATGGGGGATTTGCTGACACTATTAAAAGTAATTATTTTGACACCGACATTTACATTTCATAATTGTATGTATGAAAGGGCAGTTGACAGCATTGAATATGAAAGCATATTTTACTGCACAAGTTGCTTGTCCTTAACTCATCTCTTCAGTAATGTTTGGGAAAATCAGTTCTTTGGGCTCCCTCTTCCCGAGTGATGGGCTTAGAGAAAAATAACAGAAGAAAGAGCACCAGCACATAAACACTTCATCAGAGCAGTTTTAATACAGGCACCTACACTGCACCAATGTCATTTTACATGTCAATTATGAACTAACAAGATGCAACTACTCCAAATAGTGAGACCGATAGCTGCCAGGATGAAGGGTTGATATTTGGTTCCCTACATACAGTTCAATATGCTTGACATGGAAAATGTTTGCATTGAAATTCATGGCAATCTGAAGACAATGCACAATATTCACTTACTGTAATCTAATTTACAACACCTAAATGTTGGAGCAGCTAATTACATTTGTTATTGTTATCTAACTACAAGTGAAAATGCATCTTATTCAGCCAGTGATTTGCTATATAATGAGTGTCAGGCACAGAAATTATTTTTATTTTTCTTGAGACATAACAAAATCCTTTATTAAAACTGACTTGTAAAACAGCTGATACTTAACGTGCTTCAGTTTTGTGCACAATATATTGAAGATTACAAATGTTGAAGCCTTACCTATGTATTGAAAAAAGAGCTACTTCTCCAGACAAAAAAGGTATGCATCATGTGATTGGCTTTAATAATAAAAAATAATTGTTAAACTACAGAAAATGATATCAAAGTGTGAATGTTAAGTGATTCATGCACTGTGATCATTTATGTGATTTATTTCTATTTTCTGTCCTTCAACCCTGGCAGTTGTGATTTCTTACAGGGGCAGAGTTTCATGGATGTAGGCAGCAGAATGGTACTCTGGTCATTTTTTATTTTTGAGCCCAGACAACACATTTCAGTGAACTATTCAACAGGGCAGGCCATGACCATATTGTCCAAATTGTACCTTATATGATGTGGGTGCATGGAATACACATACACATGCAACACACACACAATACAAGCACTTAGATTAGGAGAAATAAACATGAGAGGACATGGCTTTAGGGTGAAAGTGGAAAGGTTTAGGGGGAACTTCTTCACTCAGAGAGTGGTGAGAGTGTGGAACGAGCTACCATCTGATGTAGTAAATGCGGGCTCACTCTTAAGTTTTAGAATAAATTAGATAGATACATGGATGGGAGAGGTCTGGAGGGTTATGGACTAGGTGCAGGTCAATGGGACTAGCAGAATAATATTTTGGCACAGACTAGAAGGGCCGAATGGCCTGTTTTCTGTGCTGTAGTGTTCTATGGTTCTACAAGTGCAACACATATGCACACAACACAAATGCACACATGCACACACACATGCAACATTTGCAAGTGCATCACACATGCATACACGCAGATGCATATACATCTTCTAGCAGGGAACACTGGATATCAGAAGCAGCAACAATGGCTGACTTCCAATCTCTCCCATCACAACAGCCCACTTTCCTAGCCGAGACACAAATTGTACCACATAAATGTTACCCCCAGCTAAGACAATCTAACTCACCACAGATTGCAAGTTTATACATGGTTCTGCTGCATGCATTCAAAATGCCTTTGTCAAACCAATATTTTCCTGTTAATCCCAGAGATGCAACAGTTAAAATTACACCAGTTCACAAGTGCCCTAAAGTTATCAGAAGTGTTAATGAAGAATGGAACGGCACAGATTTCTAACATTTCCAGGCTGCAGTACTCCACACCAAGAGATGATCAGATTCTGATACAATTTACACTGTTCCTGCTGTTCAGACACCTCAGCGGAATCTTTGATCTGCCATCTGTTGATGTGTGATGGTAACAGAATTGGCAGTGTTCAGTGTTAACAGTCCTGTGCCCTGTGATGATCGAGCAGCTCAAGGTTGCTAAGAATGTGAGCCTGTTGAGATGAAATGCCAAGGTCCTAGAGTAAGCCAATGTGCAATGACTTCACTGTACATGTACCCTGTAACTGGGTGGGGGGGGGGGGGGGGAGGGAGGGGGGCTTCAGGAATTAATCTAATGCTTTTGAGCAAAATTCCTTTCTTTGCTAATTTGACAGAGGTGTAACCTTCTTCCAAGCAAATAGGTTAGTATAACTTAGCAGACAACAGGATGTCCTCTGTACACTGATATTCAAAGAACCCAAAGGTAGAAGAGCACCAGAGATGCATACAGTACGACACAAAGGCAGGAACCTCTTGCAGTTGATTAACCGAGCTCCTGAGGTGAGGTGAGAATGACTGCCCGCACCCCATGAATGAATAATAAAATGTTTATCAGAAGGTCATTTTATTGTGTACTCAGTTTTAATTATCTTTTATCCATTGTGCTTTTTAAAATGGATACTATTTTGTTATTTTTCTCTCAACCATCCTAACCCTCAAAGTTTCTCTGTGTTTCACACCATATCCAGGAAAGAGGAGGAATGGACACCTGCTAATAGATACATTTCTGTCATTGTTTCTCCAAGGCCAGCCACGAATGCACAAGATTAAACTGGGATTACTATCTCTTTTATTTTCCCTGTAACTGTTTGAAAATTCTTACCAGCGATCACATCTTCACAGTGGAACTGGTCAGATTAGTAATACACCATTGGGAAACATCTCCTTTATTTGCCATTTGGGCCAAAACCGTAAGCACGGCCAGAATTTTATGGTCGTCGGGCAGGCTCGATGGGGGTGAGTGGGAATGGCCATGAGATGGGCCACCGCCCTCGGACCCGACCGCGGTTTCACGCTGGCTGGCCAAAAACGGCCGGCGCTGCCAGGGTGGGAAGGGGGAGGAGGGCGAGCGTGGAAGTTCACGCCTCCACGTGGGTGCGCGCAGTAAAAGCTCCCTGAGGCACAGAGCTGCCTCAAGGAACTGAAGATTTTTAAACTAAAAAAATAAAGAATTTAAAAACGGTAAAAACATGTCCCCTCATGTGACTCTGAGCAGGAACATCTAGAAATTAGTTTGGAATTTTTTTTTTTTAAATCACTAATCGAAACCTCATCCCGCCTGTGGATGAGGTTTCGCAAAAGACTGGCTGATTCGCCTGCCCACCAGCCATAAGGTTGGCCAGGCAAGCGAAACATTTCTTTTAATTATGACTTTACTGGCCTTAATAGACTGCTTAATTGTCACTGGGCGCTCTGTGCACACCTGCCAACCGAAATATCGCGCGAGTGCACGATGACGTCGGGATGCTTGTTCGGGTCAGGCGCACGCCCACCCGACGAGCGAAATATTCTGCCCTATGAGTGTGGCAACATTGCAGGGGTGAATTTCATCCTGTTTTGCTACAGTGTATTTGAGTTCACTGTACTACCTAGGTGATACTTTGTTAGTCAAAGGCAAGATGCAAGATATCAGAATAAATAAAAGGCAAGTATCAATGAAGGTAGTTAAGCTACAGGAGGACAAAATGAAAGAGGCTAATGGGATGCATCCAAACGATTCTGAAGGAAATGGCAGAAGAAATACCAGAGGTCCCTGAAATTATATTTCAAGGTTCGAATGGGGAAGTTATTTATTCTTTCATGGGATTGGCCATCGCTGGTAAGGCCAGCATTTGTGCCCATTGCTAATTGCGCTTGAACTGAATGGCTTGCTTGGACATTTCAGAGGATTGTTTAAGAGTTAACCACATTGCTGTGGATCCGGAGTCACATGTAGGCCAGACCAGGTAAGGATGGCAGATTTCCTTCTCTAAGGAGAGAAGAAAGAATATTAGTGAGCCAGATGGGTTCTTACGACATAGCTTCATATGAACATACATATGAACATATGAATCAGGAGCAGGAGTAGGCCACTCAGCCCCTCAAGTCTGCTCCGCCATTCAATAAGATCATGGCAGATCTGAATGTAACTTCAACCCCATATTCCTGCCTACCCCCGATAACCTTTCACCCCCTTGTTAATCAAGAATCCATCTAGCTCTGCCTTAAAAATATTCAAAGACTCTGCTTCCACTGCCTTTCAGGAAAAGAGTTCCAAAGACTCAGAACCCTCTGAGAGAAAAAAATTTCTCCTCATTTCTGTCTTAAATGAGCGGCCTCTTATTTTTAAATAGTGACCCCTAGTTTGGATCCTCTCCACATCCACCCTGTCAAGACCCCTCAGGATCTTAAAGGTTTCAATTAAGTCGCCTCTTACTCTTCTAAATTCCAGTGGATACAAGCTTAACCTGTCCAGCCTTTCCTCATAAGACAACCTGCCCATTCCTGGTATTAGTGTGGCAAGCCTTCTCTGAACTGCTTCTAACGCATTTACATCTTTCTTCAAATGAGACCAGTGCTGTACACAATACTGCAGATGTGGTCTCACCAATACCCTGTACAACTGAAGCATAACTTGCCTACTTTTGTATTCAATTACCCTCTCAATAAATGATAACATTCTATTAGCTTTCCTAATTACCTGCTTTATCTGCATACTAATCTTTTACGATTCATGCACTAGGACAGCCAGATCCCTCTGAATCTCAGAGCTCTATAATCTCTCACTGTTTAGATAATAAGCCTCTTTTTTATTCTTCCTTCCAAAATCAACAATTTCACATTTGCCCACATTATACTCCATTTGCCAGATCTTTGCCCACTCACTTAACCTATCTAAGTCACTTTCTAGCCTCCTTTTGTCCACTTCACAAAATACTTTCCTACCTATATTTGCGTCATCAGCAAATTTAGCAACCATGCCTTCGGTCCCTTCATCCAAGTTATTTATATAAATTTAAAATTTGAGGTCCCTACACTGATCCCTGTGGCACACCACTCATCACATACTGCCAACCAGACAAAAACCTATTTTTGCCTACTCTCTGCTTCCTGTTATGGTCACCATTACTGAGATTAGCTTTCAATTCCACACTTGTTTTATGAATTGAATTTAAATCCCACCAGCTACCATTGTGGTATTTAAACCCACGTGTTCAGACCATTAGCCAGGGCCTCTGGATTACTAGTCCAGTGTCGTTACCACTATGCCATCATCTCCCCATGTTGTGTGTCACAAAGCAAGACCGTGACAAATGTCATAAACATTTTCAATCAGGCAGACAGAGGCTGGAATCATCTACTTGCATTGGTGGCAGGCATCATGGAGGGTGTGAGAGGGCAATATGGCGAGAAGGTCCAACATCGGTTTTAAGCCATCATGAAACTACTTTGCGATTATCCACTCCTAATGGCGGGCTGCCTTTCCCGCCGTCCAAAGTCGGGAACTTAATTTGAATGCATCATTGTGGCCACACGGCTGAATCATCCCCACCAAGTCAAATTTACTTCCCACATCGGTATGACTTCAGAGCGGCATGATTTACGGCTGCCTTTAAAAGGTGTGCTCATGACAAACTGAAATTCGAAGGGAACTCGGAGGTGTGTGCACACAACCTTGCACAATGCTTTGGAGGATTGCCCATCAAGGAAGAGGCACCATGCATTCGTGGGGGACACAGGCAAGCCGCTTCTTCCCGGCTGGCTTTCAGGCAAATGCCAGGGCAAGGGCCCCAGTGCGGGTGGGGCGGGTGGGGGTGGTGCAAGGCAGCACAGACTGAAGGAAGTAGACAAGCACAGGCATGGGTGGTAGAGAGTGAGGGAAGCGGCCACACACTTGGAAAAGCTCGTCACAAGTGAGCATCCTTCGGTACCTGAGATTACTCAGCAGCAGCTCCATTGACTTGTTTGGGTTGGAGGGGTCTCTGAAGCTTTTTTGGCCACTCAAGCAATGCAAAAACATGAATGTGTCACCAAATGCTCCAGAACTTTTCACCCCTCAGCCACAGGCTGCAAATTAATGTGTTCTTTAGGGGGCTGCAGAACATTTGGACGACTGGGCAAGTTGTAGAATCCCCTTGAAAGACCTGGCACTGGTGGAGGCGCTCACAGCCCCTTGCAGTGTCTTTATGAAGGTTTGGTCCAGTCTCCCCCATGGTTAAAGCTAACAGTGCAGCCTTGCAGTGTGGGTTAGGAGAATGCCTGTGCCTGAGCTGAGAGCACAACATGCAGTCCAATGGGCAAAGCTGCCACCAATCGGTCAGGTGGAGTGGGGCAGAGGTGAGTGGGGTTACGGACAGCCAATGAGCTCACTGCACACTGGCCATCCAAGTGGTGGTCAGCACTCTCCTGCATGTGGGGAGGGGCCTTCAGACTTAACCAAGAGAGGTTCTTAGGACACATAAGTTAACCTATGCCTCTCTCTCTTTGATCCTGCAGGAGGAGAACATCAGGATCATGGAGCCTGGTGATTTAGCAGTTTGCCTCATGGCTTACAGGGAGCAGAGAAGAAGAAGAAGAGCGCGGTGGAGGCACCGGGCTCGGCAAAGGGTGGAGCACCTCCATTAAGATAGAGGGACGGCAGGGGCTGCTGCACATGCAGCTAAAGATCCACAGTGAATGTCGCTTGTAGGCGCCTCGCTAGACCCAGGGTCTAAAGACAGCGTTTATCATTCCTGCAGATGACTGAGAACCAGTGTTGCCGAAGACTGTGCATGTTTATGGAACTGGTTGGTTACATATGCCACTTGCTGCAGGATTTGGCGCCACGGGGACATGGAGGGCATTCACTGTCCATGGCTGTGAAAGTGACCGCAGCGTGCAATTTTTAAGCCAGTGCTCCTTCCAGGGCTCCACAAGTGGCCTGTGCAGGATCTCGCAAGCCTTCACACACGAGTACATCCAGGAGGTCATGGACGTCATCTTCATGAAGGCACACAACTTTATGCATTTCAAACGGGATCAGGAAAGCCAAAAAGCAAGAGCGCTGGGATTTGCACAAATCTCTGGTTTTCCACAGGTGCAGGGTGCCATCAACTGCACTCATGTGGCATTTAGATCTCCGTGCCACAAGCAATCAACGACATCAACCGCATTTCCATGACAAACGCAGGTCTACGCATGATCCCCTGGGAGCGTCCATGGCTCCTCTATCCTTAGCAGGCCTCAGGACCCTGATGTCTTCCATGGTCCACAGGAGCTGCAGGGTTGGCTCCCTGGGGACAAGGGCTACCCACAGAGGATGTGGCTGATGATGCCTGTGCAGCAGCCTCAAACTGCAGCAGAGCAACGGTATAACGAGGCTTATGCCGCAACCCGGAATTTGGTGCCGCAAACAATAGGCATTTTGAAAATGAGGTTCTGGTGCCTTGACAGGTCCGGTGGAGCACTGCGATGCAGTCCCCAGAGGCTGTCACACATCAATGCAGCTTGCTGTCTGCTCCACAACCTGGTGCGGCAGCCAGGGTGGACCTGGTTGAGGAGGAGATGGAAGAGCTGCACGTCTCCTCCAATGAGGAGGACATTGAAGGAGATGAGGATGATGAGGTCCTTGAAGGCGAGGATGCCGGCGATGAGGCCATCATACTGGCCAAACAAGGCAGGCAAACTCGGGAAGCCCCTCATAGTTGCAAGGTTCATGGAGGACAATCACAGAATCACAGAATCACACAGTGCAGAAGAGGCCCTTCGGCCCATCGAGTCTGCACTGACACGTGAGAAACACCTGACCTACCTACCTAATCCCATTTACCAGCACTTGGCCCATACCCTCGAATGTTATGATGTGCCAAGTGCTCATCCAGGTACTTTTTAAAGGATGTGAGGCAACCTGCCTCCACCACCCTCCCAGGCAGTGCATTCCAGACTGTCACCACCCTCTGGGTAAAAAAGTTTTTCCTCACATCCCCCCTAAAACTCCTGCCCCTCACCTTGAACTTATGTCCCCTCATGACTGACCCTTCAACTAAGGGGATCAGCTGCTCCCTATCCACCCTGTCCATGCCCCTCATAATCTTGTACACCTCGATCAGGCCTCCCTTCAGTCTTCTCTGCTCCAACGAAAACAACCCAAGTCTATCCAACCTCTCTTCATAACTGAAATGTTTCATCCCAGGCAACATCCTGGTGAATCTCCTCTGCACCCCCTGCACAATGATGTGATGCAGTGAGGACAGTCCTGACATCCTCATCTTGCACCTGTGAATGTTTGGCTCCTGTGTGGTTGCTGGCAGCACACTTAGCCTCAGTGCACAGGCTCATGTAATGGAGACACAGCAGAGAGGATGATGATGACTTGCAGTGAGGACACTCCATAGATCTTCATATAACCTCTGTGAGTCTCAGACTCCTGTCTGGCTGAGGCAGCTCGTTTCTACTCTGTGATCAGAGTCATAACATGGAGACACAACTGTGAAGCTTTAAGTGCACCTGATCCTTTCAGGAGCACACCATCACAGGTCACAGATGCTGAAGAAATGAGGGACCAGCCCCATGTTAAAAGTGCTGAGAGCACATAGAGAGAATGACGGAACTCTGTGACGCTTGCCCACAATATTCTGGCAGCAATGATAGACACCATCGAGGTGCAGGCATCAGTAATGTGTCCAGTGAGTGTGAAGCCAGACCATCACTTTGCTCTGCAGGCTATACACTGCACAGGGAAGAGGCCCTGGACTGAGACACCTGCCTTTATCTTGTGCAGAAAGGTTTCACATCTGAGCAACATGAACACTGGTCATCAGAACAAGGAGCCACAGACAGAGAGATATTGTTGAGAGTTTATTTACAACAGTGAACATTATTTTCAAGTGATTAACACCTGTGCCCAGGCTGTGGAGCTACATCTTCTTAACCTTCCTAGCCCTGCCGCTACATCTTAGTGGTCCCCCGACATTCACAGTGAAGGTGAAGGCAGCCTGCTGACTGTGATCACTTTGGCAACAAGGCCCTCTGGAGGGCCGAAACCTGGAGGGTCCGAGCCTGCTTTGGATATCCTGCTGAGGGCCAGGTGCACCCGCCTCAGCCTGTGGAGCTGGAGGTGGGATCACAGGAAGAGGGGATTTGGATCGGCCAGACATTCCCAGAGTCATCTGGGTGGATGGTCCTGGGTGTCGAGCTGCTGGTCCACCTCCCTATTGATGCCTGAGGGCCCTCATCTGACTCCTTGAGGAGTTGAAATAAGTTCAAGCTGCCCTGCACCCCTCTCCCGTTGACACTGTTGGAGACCAACTATAGCATCAGCGATGGTGTTCAGCCCACACAGCAGCGCAGAACCGATGTCCTGGACTAAGGCCTCCATGGCGGCTACCAACCTGCCAGTGTTGACCGTGGTGCATCGGCATGCCAGCGTTATCACCTCAGACTGAAGGCAGAGAGACTCCTCCATCGTCCCATGCAATCTGAGGAGTGGACCAGACACCCCTTCCTGATGTTCCTGTGATTGCCTTTGTAGCTCCAGCAGCTGATTGAGCACTGCAGCTGAGCACTGCAGCCTCAGCAGCACCACTGGAAGCTGTGGCCACTGCTGGGGCTGCACCTGGAGGATGACGGTACTTTGATGGCCAGGTGCCTTTGAAAAAAGGTAAGTGCATTCTGGGGTCACTGGGATCAGTCAGTCAGGCCTCAGTGAGGGTGGGATTGGGGGCCATTTGCCACAAGAGTGGATATTACCATCAGGTCTCCTCTGTGGGCCAAAGAGTGCCTGAAAAGGAAAGTCCTCTGCGGGGCTGCCAGGGTTTTCCTGGTGGTCTCCCCAGCTGGTGGAGGGCCACCTAAGAGCTGGTAAAATGGCTGCAGAGGTTGAAAGAGGCCCTTAATTAGCCATTTAAGTGTCTCAATTGAGCTTTTGGTGTCTGGGCTTTCCATCACCTTTCCCACTACTGGTAAATGGCATAGTGGCAGAAAGATGATGGGCATGTCACCCAATGTCTTTCCACACCATCTTGCCAGTCTTTCTGCCTTCCAGCCTATCTCCATAGGGCTGGTAAAATTCAGCTCAATGTTTTAGTTTGATGACCTTTCATCAAGTCTGATGCACAAAGCCCTGTCCCAAGTTGATACGAATTCATCCATGCTCCTTGACAGTAACAACAGGCTTTCTGCCATTTTTTTTTTATTCATTCACGGGATGTGGGCTTCACTGGCTGGGAAAGCATTTATTGCCCATCCCTAATTGCCCTTGAGAAGGCGGTGGTAAGCTGACGTCTTGAACCACTGCAGTCCATGTGGTGTGGGTACACCCACAGTGCTGTTAGAAGGGGAGCTCCAGGATCTTGACCCAGTGACAGTGAAGGAATGGCGACATATTTCTCAAGTCAGGATGGTGAGTGACTTGGAGGGGAACTTCCAGGTGGTGGTATTCCATCTATCTGCCGCCCTTGTCCTTCTAGATTGCAGTGGGCGTGGGTTTGGAAGGTGCTGTCGAAGGAGCCTTGGTGAATTCCTGCAGTACATCTTGCAGATGGTACACACTGCTGCTACAGTGTGTTGGTGGTGGAGGGAGTGAATGTTTGTAGATGTGGTGCCAATCAAGTGGGCTGCTTTGCCCTGGACGGTGTTCAGCTTCTTGAGAGTGTTGTGGAAGCTGCACTCGTCCAGGTAAGTGTGGAGTATTACATCACTCTCCTGACTTGTGCCTTGTAGATGGTCGACAGGCTTTGGGGAGTCAGGAAGTGAGTTACTCATCGCAGGATTCCTAGCCTCTGACATGTTCTTGCAGCCACAGTATTTATATGGTTAGTCCAGTTCAGTTTCTGGTCAATGGCAACACCCAGGATGTTGATAGTGGGGGATTCAGTGGTAGTAATGCCATTGAATGTCAAGGGGCAATGGTTAGATTTTCTCTTGTTGGAGATAGTCATGGCACTTGTGTGGCACGAATGTTACTTGCCACTTGTCAGCCCAAGCCTGGATATTGTCCAGGTCTTGCTGCATTTAGTCATGGACTGCTTCAGTATCTGAGGAGTCGCAAACGGTGCTGAACATTGTGCAATCATCAGCGAACATCCCCACTTCTGACTTTATGATGGAAGGAAAGTCATTGATGAAGCAGCTGAAGGTGGTTGGGCTGAGGACACTACCCTCAGGAATTCCTGCAGTCATGTCCTGGAGCTGAGATAACTGACCTCCGACAACCACAACCATCTTCCTTTATGCTAGGTATGACTCCAACCAGTGGAGAGTTTGCCCCGATTCCCATTGACTCCAGTTTTGCTAGGGCTCCTTGATGCCACACTCGGTCAAATGCTGCCTTGATGTCAAGGGCAGTCACTCTCACCTCACCTCGGGAGCTCAGCTCTTTTCGAACCAAGGCTGTAATGAGGTCAGGAGCTGAGGGCCCTGGTGGAACCCAAACTGGGCGTCAGTGAGCAGGTTATTGCTAAGCAAGTGCCACTTGATAGCACTGTTGATGACCCCTTCCATTACTTTACTGATGATCGAGAGAAGACTGATGGGGTGGTAATTGGCCAGGTTGGATTTGTCCTGCTTTTTGTGTACAGGACATACCTGGGCAATTTTCCACAGAGCCGGGTAAATGCCAGTGTTGTAGCTGTACTGGAACAGCTTGGCTAGGGGCATGGCAAGTTCTGGAGCACAAGTCTTCAATACTATTGCTGGAATATTGTCAGGGCCCATAGACTTTGCACTATACAGTGCCTTCAGCCATTTCCTGGTATCACGTGGAGTGAATAGAATTGGCTGAAAACTGGCATCTGTGATGGTTGAGACCTCTGGAGAAGGCCGAGATGGATCATTTACTTGGCATTTCTGGCTGAAGATTGTTGCAAATGTTTCAGCCTTATCTTTTGCACTGATGTGCTGGACTCCCCCATGATTGAGGATATTTGTGGAGTCTCCAATTGTTTAATTGTCCACCACCATTCACAACTGGATGTGGCAGGACTGCAGAGGTTATATGTGACCCATTGGTTGTGGGATCACTTAGCACTGTCTATCACTTGCTGCTTATGCCATTTGGCATGCAAATAGTCCTGTGGTATAGCTTCACCAGGTTGACAATTCATTTTTAGGTCTGCCTGGTGCTGCTCCTGGCATGCCCTCCTGCACACTTCATAAAACCAGGGTTGATCCCCTGACTTAATGGTTATGGTAGAGTGGGGGATATGCCAGGCCATGAGGTTACAGATTGCATTCAATTTGTATACAATTTGAACAGAACTTCTACTTACAATTACTGGGTGAGGTACACTTTGTTTCACTTGATTTCTTCTGTTAAACTTGTTTTATCCTCATCACCAGTTTGTTGTGAGTGGTGGCCAAGTTGGTACTATTGATCAGCTGATCAGCAGACACTTCTTAGGTGGAAACTTTTAGTCCATTTACAAAGGTACTCAGCAGCAACTACATGTGTGCTTTCACTTCAAACTCTACCTCTACACTATTAGCTACCAACCACTAACTACTGAGGTAGCCTGCGCTACTCTCCTATTGGGTACTAAATATCATGCGATCTTCCTTAACAAGCATTATCCTTAAAGGTATATTATACACTAAATAAAACCATAATTACCACAGTATTTGAACTGGTGGCTGTGAGTGTGAGATCAAGTCATAGTGTTTCTTCCTCTGCCATTACTTGTTCTTCCACTACCTAGGCAGTTTGCAGCTCTTGGGCTTCTGAAAGGAGAAAGGCACACAGATAGGGTTGCGGTGAGGAGTGGTGGAAAGCAAGAGGTGCATGCTTACACCATCAACAGCTTGTAAATCAGGAGAGTTTGTGGGACGAGGGGCAAGTCTTATGAGAGAAGGAGGATTAGCTATGAGGATACTGCTGCTGGCTTCACCTTTCATCATGGCACCTTCAATGATGGCAACAACCGTCTCCTTCATGGGGGTGAGGACATGCATTAGTGCATGTCCCACCCCGGTTAGGTGCTGCTGCCTCTGGATATGTAACATCTTGTCCAGCAAGGCAGGGGAAAGTATGTCAGTGCGTGTGGTGTAATATGCTTTGGTAGTCTTCCTGTCCTGTTTGAATAGCTGGCAGTGCATACAAGCTGTTAGATGTGAGGGTGAGGGGAAGTTATGACTGTGAGGCATGAGTCCTGATTGATAGAGATTGTTGATAGGAGAATGAAAGGGTGGTGGTAAATTGACCAGTACGTAAGGCTAATGGTTCATTTGTAACAGTTAGGCATTTGAAGATTCATTTATCGACCTTGACAACGCATGAGAAGTCATTGAACTTCTTGCAGCACAGCATCCAAGTCCTCAAGGCTACGTTGACCGTGACAGCTAGTTTCTGCCATTGTGTTCACACCAAAGCCTCCAGTGCTGCATCAGGGAAGCTAGGAGCTCACAATCTGCCCTGCTGCACCCTTCAGCTTGGACACTCTTCCTCAGCCACTTCCAGTATCTGCTGTAACCAGAATGCAACTTCTCTTTAGTAGATGCAGACCAGCTTTTATTAGTGTAGGCTGGCTGACGGGCACTGCCAGTTCTGCTGAGGTACCTAGAAAAGCATCTTCAGAATGCTGATTGCTTATTCTATCACAGCTTTGGTGCTCAGGTATATCTTTCCTGCACATCATTGCCTGGGCTCCTCACAAGCCTTACATCTTCAGATGATAGCTCTTGTGTCCAAGGAGCCATCCACTAACCTTGCTTTACTGGTGGAGGATGACAAAATCATGACAACTCCCTGGGAATCTAGCTCTAATGTGCATGACGATCCTTTTTGTGATTGCAGATGTGCTGAACATTGTTGGATTGGAAGTGATTTCTGTTCATGAAGACTGAAGGCTGGTCTGAAGCTTTGATCCCAACATGTGTGCAGTTGATGACTCCTTGGACCTGTGGGAAGTAAGCCAGAGCTGCTAAATTGAGCACGTGTTCATTCTGACTGCCTCATTGGTTGAAAAGTGCACATATTTCCTAACCCTGACAAATATGGCATCAGTAAGAAACACTGATGGGCAGCAGATTGTGAACTTCTGCAAATATTATCCACAGATCCCCGGAAGGAGCCACAGACGAATAAATTAAGGGCTATGGTGACTTTGACTGCCACTGGCAACATATGCCCACCTGGTCCAAGTGGCAGAAGGTCTTCTTCCTCAGGAAGAAAATATCAGCAACCACCTGATGCCTTATGAGGCACTGTGGGTCAATCATGGCCAGGAAGCCTGTAAGATATTGCTTCCTTCGCCCTGTACCTTTGTACTCCTGCCCATTTTCCTGTGGGGCTGCAGGTCGTCGAAATGAAGCATGCTCCTGCTCCTGCTGGTGCTGGTACTCCTGGTGGTGCTGTTGCTCCTGGTGGTGCTGGTGCTCCTGGTGGTGCTGGTGCTCCTGGTGGTGCTGGTGCTCCTGGTGGTGCTGTTGCTCCTGGTGGTGCTGGTGCTCCTGGTGGTGCTGCTCCTGCACCTGCTGCTGCTGCTGGTGCTGTTTCTGCTGCTCCTAGTGGTACTATTGCACCTGCTGGTGGTGCCGCTACTCCTGCTGGCGGTGCTACTCCTGCCACTGTTACTGGAACTAGAGCTGCTACTGGTTCTGCTCCTGCTGTTCCTGCTGGAGGTGCTGTCGCTCCTGCTGCTGCTGTTGCTCCTGGGATGTTGCTGCTCCTGTTCATCTTGTTCCTCATCTGAGGTCCAAGGTAAAGCTGTATATGACTCCCATACTGAAAAAGGTTGTCAGCTGGGAAATGTAGATGAAAGGTAATCAATTCCAAAATAGTTTAAATACCTCCAAAGTAACGGAAACACACTTTCAGAACAAGTCAGGTGTGCAAAAGCCTTTCGCCTAGGCAGGGAAGAAATGTGAAACCTCAGTGTTTTATTAAAGGAGTTCATTCCTTTTAAATCCCATGGTTCTCTCACCTTGACTTCCCTGTGGAGCTCCACAAAACTGCAGGCTAAAACTCAACTTTTGAGTTAAAACAGTTCAAAATGAACTTGTTCCACAGGGGTTTCCCAAATAACACTCAAGTTGCCAGGAGTCAGTGAGTTGCTGTTGGTTTTTCGATGCACTGGCAATTTTAGCCCTATTAATCATCGCCTGCTGACAAGCCTGCTCACTTTTTGCAGATAAAATCCCACCAAATATTCCAGGTCAATGACCATTCATCAAACCTTTAAAAACATACAAACATACCAACAAAGAGCAGGAGTAGGCCACTTGGCCACAAGCCTGCTCCACCATTTAATAAAACCATGGCTGACCTGATAGTAACCTGAAACCTGCATCCCACCTACCCAGACAACCTATCACCCCTTTGCTTATCAAGAATCTATCCACCTCTGCCTTAAAAATATTCAAAGACTCTGCTTCCACCACCTTTTCAGGAAGAGAGTTCCAAAGACTCAAGACCAGCTGAGAGAAAAAAATTCACTTCATCTCCATTCTAAATGGGTGACCCTTTATTTTTAATCAGTGATTAAAAGTTCTAGATTCTCCCACAAGAGGAAACATTCTCTCTGCATCCACCCTGTCAAGTCCCCTCAGCGTCTTACATATTTCAGTCAAGTCGCTTCTTATTCTTCTAAATTCCAGTGGATACAAGCCAAGCCTGTCCAACATTTCCTCATAAGACAACCTGCCCATTCCAAGTATTAGTCTGGTAAATCTTCTTTGAACTTCTTCTAACGCATTTACATCCTTCCTTAAATAAGGTGACCAATACTGTGCACTGTACTCTAGATGTAGTCTCACTAGTGCTCTGTATAATTTAAACATAACCTCCATACTTTTGAATTCATTTCCCCTCGCAATAAATGATAACATTCTATTAGCTTTCCTAATTGCTTGCTATACCTGCATACTAGCCTTTTGTGATTCATGCACGAGGACATCCAGATCCCTCTGAATCTCAGAGCTCTGTAATCTCTCACCATTTAAATAATATGCCTCTCTTTTATTCTTCCTGCCAAAATGGACAATTTCACATTTTCCCACATTATATTCCATTTGCCAGGTATTTGCACACTCACTTAACCTATCTATATCCTTTTGTAGCCTCCTTATATCCTCTTTACAAATTACTTTCCTACCTATCTTTGTGTCATCAGCAAATTTGGCAACCACCCCATCCATCCCTTCACTCAAGTAATTTATGTAAATTGTAAACAGTTGAGGTCCCAGCACTGATCCCTGTGGCACACCACTCGTTACATCTTGCCAACCTGAAAAAGACCCATTTATGCCTACTCTTTGCTTCCTGTTAGCCAGCCAATCTTCTATCCAAGAGATGTGACAAGATTTAAACGAGTAAAGAAGCAGGGAAAGGGTGGAGGTGGTATGGGGAAAAAGAACAAAAGTGAAGGTCCGTGATAGGATGAGAAGAGATTAACTGAAGAAGGGGATGAGAGTGCAAAAGGAGATGGTAATGCGACAAGTAAAGAAACAGAAGATGGGTCTTCTGGAGACATAAATGGTAATAGTAGGATAATCACCGACATTTGCTGTCTGAAAAAACTTGGACAAAGATTATAGTCTGAAATTACTGAAGCCATTGCTAAATCCAGAAGGCTATGGAGTGTCTATTTGAAAGATGACGTGAAGTGCTTCAAGCTTATGTTGATCTTCATTGAAGAAGTGTAGGCAGTCAAGGACAGAGAGATCAGATTTGGAGTGGGGGAGGAAAATTAAAATGACAGGCGAGTGGAAGCTCAGGGCCACACTTATAGACATATTGGAGGTAACTGAATCTGCTCCCAATTATAGAGGAGACTGCATTGTGAGCAGGGGACTGCATTGAAAAAAATACCAATAAATAACTATTTCACATGGAAGGAATGTTTGGAACAAGGAGGTAAAAGGGAAGACGTTGTAACTTCCATGCTTGCTCGGGCAGGGAAAAGGGAGCATGTGTTGGGGGTGACTGAGGAGTGCACCAGGGTATTGCAAAGGGAATAGTTCCTGAAAGGGGAGGCGTGGGCAATATGTAACTAGGGGCGGCATCATGCTGGAGGTGGTGAAAATGGCATTGAGTGTGGGGTGGAAGGTGAGGCCAAGGGGAACACCATAATGATTCTGGGAGGGAGAGGAACAAATGTGAGAAGAACTGCAGGAAATGGAACAGACACGATTGAAGACCCTCTCAAACATGGTGAAGGTTTATCCTTGGTTGAGGAAAGCAGAAGGCATATCGGAAGCAATAGGACAGAAAGTTACATCATCAGAAAAAATGTATTAGAAATGGTAAAACTGGGAAAATGAGATAGAGTTCTTACAGGAAGCAGAGTTGAAGGAAGTGTAGTCAAGGCGTCTGTGAGAGTTTTGTGGGTTTATACTAGATTATGGTCAATAGCCTATCTGCAGAAATGGAGGTAAAGAAGTTGATGAAGGGAAGAGTCGGAGACGGACCATGAGAAGACAAGGGAAGGGTGGAAATTAGAAACAAAATTGATTAAATTTCTCAGCTGGGGATGACAGCAGGAAGCAGCACCAATACCGTTACCAATGCACAGGAAAAAGAAGTGAAGGCAGAGACCCGAGTAGGACTGGAAAAAAGAATGTCCCACATGTCCCAGAAAAAAGCAGGCCTAGCTGGGGCCTTAGTGGGTTCCCATGGCAAAACCTTTTATTTGGAGGGAGTAAGTGGAGTTAAAAGAGAAGTGGTTCACTGTCAGAACAAGTTCAGCCAGGCGGAGGAGAGTGGTTGTGGATGGGAAGTGGGAAACTGGAATGTTCTCCATTAAAGGAAGAAATGAAGAACTCTCAGTCTGTCCTGGTGGGGGTTGGAGGTGCATAGGGACTAAAATTCCATGCTGAGAAGATGGATAGTGTCAGGAAACTGGATACTGTTAGTTTGTGGAGGGAGATGGAAGAGGTGCGTATGTAAGTGGGAAGACACTGGATAAAGGGGAATAAAACAGAGTTGAGAGAGGAAGAAATCAGTTCAATGGGGCAGGGACAGGCTGAAACGATAGGTCTACCAGGTCAGTCCTGTTTGCGGGTTTTGGGAAGGAGATAGAAGAGAGCTGTCTGGAGTTGTGGAGCTAGGAGGTTAAAGGCAATAAAGCAAAGATCTCCGGAGAAACTGAAGTCATTAATAATCTTGGAAGCAATGGCTTGATATTTGGTGGCAGAGTCATGGTCCAGAGGGAGGGAGGAGAGGGTGATGGCCAGTTGGTGTTCAGCTCTCAATGAAAAAAAGACCTGATAGGATAAGAGACCAGAGAGAGGGGTACAGGTAGAATGAAAATTCTGAAGTTGGGAGAAAGGGTCCAATGTGGGAATAGACTCTTGGCCAAAGAAGTGAGAACATCAATGAAGGTGTTGGGAGAAGTGCTCAGATTTGTGCTGAACACAAAATTCATTGAGGTGAGGGTATAAATAAGATGAAGCCTTTGTTGGGATAGTGAAAACATGACAAAAGGTGAGATTGGAAGATGGGTTAGGGCCAGAGGAAAGTGAAGGGGGAAAGGATCCACAGAGCTGTTACTACCCAAAAATTTAATCTTGGAGGCCAGTTTTGAAGCCCCCTAACCACATTGCATTGTGTGCTGCCCTTGGTGCTCCAGCTTTCCTGCTGTTATCATTTTCTCTTCTTTTGTACACAGTGACTCTCCTGGTGCTGCTTCTTCTGGTTCACTAATTGTATCCTCTGGAACATGTGTAACCGTGCTGGTGGCTTGCAAATATTGGTTAGAGGTTATACAGGTGTTATGCACTGCTCCCTTATCTGGGCCATTAATGTGCTGTCAGGTCTACAATTAGAGGAAAGGAGCAGATGTCAGAATGCTGGCTCCAGCATATATCTTCAACCTGACTTTCATTACCGACTGTGATTGTGCATATATCCACGTGGGACTTCATGAGCAGAGGAATTAAACCAAAGTGATCAATGATATTAACCCTGAGCTTTGGGATGACTTCCAGTTTCACATGGGTAGAATTTACTTTTCAGGAGGACCGACAAGGCCAGAGCCATTTCGAGGCTGATGCAGCTCATCAGATCCAGACCCAGGCAATATCAGGCAGCCCAGATGCCACATGGCACGTAGCAAAGCAAGTCTCAAAGAAGAGCTCTATAATTGCATGTGGGAGGGGAAGGGTAGACTGTGCTGTCAGTGGCTCTGGCCCTTTTCTTATGTACACATCTCATGTACCCTTTCCCTTCCCTGCCCAACACCTCTGCCTTTCCTCTTCCACTGTTCCCCAACCCTCAGCTGATTTTTCCCATTTTGCATCTACTTCTGCATTTTTAGAATTCTCTTATACCATTCTTCTCTTCTCCAGCCTCTCTCCATCTCTCCATTATCTAATTCCCTCCATCCTCTCCCCTATCTTCTTTCCTCTTTTCTCCACCCAATCTCTTTCCTCCCCTCCCTTTTCTCTTCACACTGTCAGCTTCTACATCTTCTTTCCTCTTGCCCATCCTATCCTATGTTCCTCATCTCTCCAATCTCTTCCTGACAACATACCCTATCCTCAGCATAGTCTTCCACATTCTCCTCTCCAATCCTCTTTCCCATCTACTCTCCCTTCCGAAAGGACATGCATGACGCATTCTTGTCATCCTTGCAGTTGCTTCCTTTCACCTGACATTCTCAAGTGATCATTGATTCTTTCTGCCACCTTTGGAAGATCTTTAATTCTGCTCCAGCCACTGTATTCTACCCACATTCCTCCACTGTGTAACCCTAATTTTCCTTACCCTTTTCCCACCTCACTAACATCTACCCTAACACACCCTGGTCTACATTCCTTTTCCTGCCCTTTTGTATTTCCCCCATTCCCTATACTTGTTTCAGGTATCTCTAGTCCTGCCTCAGCCATGATTCATTGTTGTCCACCCTCCAATCGTCCTTGACTTGAAAATTGCAATTAATCTTTACTTCACATGTATAATACTGTAGGGGATCAATTCACTATACATTGATGGATGGGTGGGCGGTGCTGGCTTTTTCAGTGAGTATAGAAATGTGTGAAAAGAAGTGGGCCATTTAACCAAGGCAGGGAGAGAAATCATGGGCCCCACTGCTTCTCCTGTTTCCAAGCTCCTTATTCCTCACACCCACCTCACTTCAACCCTCCCTTTCAATCATGCATGATATATTTTCCCCTTTCAAGGGTCAACAATCAATTCACCAAATAACCACAGAAAGGTCCAAATAAAATGATGATGCCCTTTGTTGGCACCTGGTTAGAGATATGATCCAATATATATGCAGCATAGGTCATTAATATTAACAGAAGCAATGATATATACAGTGTTAATTTGTGTGCGCCCCATAGGTGATCCCACTGTGACCTTTAAACAACCCAGAAAGCATAAATTTTACTTTAACAACATCATGTAATATTGTTAATTTGACAGGAAAATATCCCATTAGTTATTTATAACGCTGTGCAGACGATAGCACTGATTTCAGTGACTGCCTCAGCCCTCATTAACATGTTCTGCGTATTGCAGTATATGGACACAGTGACAGTATATTCATATTTGGGGTAAAGATTCAATACTTGCAACCCAGATAGACTGCACAAGATCTTTTCCATTCTGTAGAAGTAGAAGAAGACTTTCTTATGCCTGGGTGCATGATATTATTCAAAAAAACTATTTCATATGAGGGATGGAATGGATTCTATTTTATCAGTAATCTCACAGGGTAGAAAGATCAAATGACTCCTGAGCAACAAAGTGGAGTGATTGAACAACATAGGTCGTCACTGTCAGTGAGAAGCGTTGACGCCCCCAGCTGCCTCTGTGCAACACAACTTTTAAGAGACTAGAGGACAAAGACTGAAAGGTTCACAATTATATCTGTTTTCTTGATCAGCAAGTCTGAAGACTCTGCTAATTGCTGCTTCTCACTACAATACATTTTCAATATATACAATGCAACACAACTTAATCACGCTATTTTAAAAACTCATATAAAGCACCAAAATCCCACATGCATGTCAAAAGACCTTTGAGTTGATCCCATGACTATCCCATCTAACTCTCTGCTCCCCAGTCATCATTGCTGCCACAGAGGAGAGGGTGCTGGTCTCCCCAATTGCTTGTCAGTGGGGTCACGACCTATGGTTTGAGACCTCCTGTGCTACAAGGAGAAATAAAAGGTGTCCTTCGAAATGTAGCATTTAGTCACAAAGATCTTTTATAGTTATTGGCCTGGATTTTGCATTATACATAATGGTAAGGCTATCAGTGCAAACTGTTATTTAAGCATGAGTTAGAAAACAACTTTGAGTGACAGGGAGTGCTACTGCATGTGGTTATGGCCTTAGTTCTGACTTCAGGGCTTCTATAGGTCATCCCAATTATTCACAGTCGTCGGTGCTGCAGCATGAAAGGGAGATTGAGCAGAGTCGTCACAGAAGAAGACAAGCTGTTGCAGAGGCAAGGGAGGGAGGGGAAGAAGGGGTCTCAGCAGAAGCTCTTATCCGTCGAGGAGCATTTCTGTTAGCCAGGAACAGTGGCCAGAATTGTACCAAGCCTATAAGAGCAGGGTAGGCTGCGGTTGGGGGAGCTGAGCTAAAAATACGGTTGTGCCACGGTCACATGCAAGCCTGCCGCTGTGACATCACTTCCAAATTTTACCAGCAGAGGGAAACATGGAAGGAAGTCTTCTGATGACAACACAGCAGGACATCAACTGAGGTGCTTTAGAAGGCAAGTAAAGTGAAGTTAAAGGCAATGAACTGGAATTTCAAACTGAATTTTGTATTTTATGAATGGTCCTTCGGATTACTGGGCCTTCAAACCTTCAGAACCCTGACCTGTTAAAGGTGACGACAATGAGGCAAGGCTTCAGTGCTGCCTCTGCCAGTCAGCCATACTGAAAGGCATTGGAATGGGGAGGGTAGGGAATGGAGGCCATTGTCAGATGGCAGCAGAAGCCCTGTGAAGGTGCCATTACCAATAAGTTGAAGATAAGGCATGCGAAGGTGTCTTTACCTGTTCTAATGCTGCTATTCAGTGCTGCACAAGCTATAAGATTAGACCAGGCTGTTGATCTTTCCATAGAAGAGACTTTAAATGGCCTTCCAGGGAAACCTTGAACAACTCTGGGCCTATAAGGACTGCACTGCTGACGTTTGCAACAAATGGGTGCGTGGATTGTGATGTGCGAATAACTCATGCCCATTTTTAATCTAATATTTCCCCCATGGAGCAGAGTGAAAGTGGTGTACTTACATAATAGATACCCACTAAACCACCAGAAAAGGCTCAGGCTTGTCCATTCCAATGTAAATAAACTTTTGACACTGTGATATTTACTGCCAAATAACCTCTCTGGCATTGAAAATTAACTTTAACAAGTGTGAAGTTTCATCCCTTCAGATATTAATTATTGTTGAAGGTGTAAAAAAAAATCCCTTTCTGCCCCCTTTATCTCTCTTAATCCCATATTTCTTTCTCTCTTTTTTGCTTTCTCTCTTTTTTCTTTCTGTACATGATTTGGCACTGAATTAACTATTCTAACTGGCACGTCCTGGTTCAGACACTGCAACATGATACAAGGGCGGGTTTTTCAGGCCAGGGTATGTTTATCTGAGCACCATTGACTCCACAGAGTGCATGCAATTTATTCAGCAGGATATCTGCCTGGAAGCTAGCCTGGTCACGGTTGAGGAGGACAGCAATGATGGGTTGGGGACTGGTTAGGGTGGGGGGTTAATGATCACAATGAGGTCTGATGGCAGGGTGGTGAGTGGCTGTGGAAGCATTTTAGCTTGGGGTTTGGTCAAGGACTGGCGGCACTACTGTTCCTCCTAGCCCTCATTTATTAATGAAATGCAAATGACTTCATCATTCTTGATGACCTAATCCAAATAATATTTGTGAAGCTGGCCTGGTACAGGAAGACAAAAATAATCCTTCTTAAAGATGTTTGACATTTACAGGTAAGTTGGAAGCAGTTCATCACAAGCCCACAAGAAGATGCAAACACCTAATTAAAACGAAGAAAAACAACAGTTCTATAAACACCAACAAATAGGCCAAGGACAAAAAGTATTTGAAGATGAGAATTTTTGATGTTTATTTCCTTCTTGTCAGTTAAAGTGGTAGAGCTGACACCATGTTACAAAGGAATATCATCTGCTCAATAGGGAAATAAAAGCAAAATGCTGGAAATCTGAAATGAAAACAGAATGTGTTAGAAATACTCAGCAGGCCTGGCAGCATCCGTGGAGAGAGAGAACAGAGTTAATGTTTCAAGTCAATTGTGACTTGTCTTCAGAACCTATTCTAGCCTTAAACACTTGACTCATGCACGACTAACAAATTAAAATATTAACACACTGCTCATATTTTGACACTCGCCTAGTACTCAGCAACATGTTGTGTTATGTTGTGTAGTTATGATGTTACAGATTTTGTAAAAAAACTTTATTCGCTCTTAAAAATGGACATGGTGGACCTTAAAATGGCTGCCAAGAGTCATCTGACTTCTTTTTATAACTGCAATGTATGTCAAGCCTCCATAAAGCTCCAAGTAGATTAAAGTAGACACACCCAGAAATGAAAATACTTTTGAAATTCAGTGGGTCCTCAAACAGACAATGGCTTTCCCTGGAGGTGTGAACAGCTCCGGCTTATCTCATCAAACATGGGTTACACCATTCAAGTTAATGGCTGGGATAGGTGGCTGTGTTGCCTGCCCGGTGTCAGGATTCAGGACTGGAGAGAAACTTGCAGTGTGAGGGGGAGAATCCAGTTGTCATGGTGCATGTAGGTACCAATGACATAGGTATAACTAAGAAAGAGATTCTGCATAGAGGGTATGAGGAGCTAGGCACCAAATTGAAAAGCAGGATCTTGGCAGGCTGTGACTAGTGGGGTACCCCAAGGATCAGTACTTGGTGCCCAGCTGTTCACAATAAATAGCAATGATTTGGATGTGGGGACCAAATGTAATATTTTCAAGTTCGCGGATGATACAAAGCTAGGCGGGAATGTGTGTTGTGAGGATGATGTAAAGCGGCTACAGGAGAATTTGGGCAGACTTAGTGAGTGGGCAGAACATGGCCGATGGAATATAATGCGGAGAAATGTGAGGTTATCTACTTTGGTAGAAGGAACAGATATGCAGAGTATTTTTTAAATGGTAAGAGGTTAGAAAGTGTAGATGTACAAAGGGACCTGAGTGTCCTTGTCCATAAGTCACTGCAAGTTAACATGCAGGCGCAGCAAGCAATTAGGAAGGCTAATGGAATGTTAGCCTTTATCACCAGAGGATTTGAGCACAGGAGTAGTGAAGTATAGAAGCTTGGTTAGACTGCACCTGGAGTACTGCGCGCAGTTTTGGTCCCCTTACCTCAGAAAAGATATTATTGCCATAGAGGGAGTACAGCAAAGGTTCACCAGACTTGTTCCAGGGATGGCGGGACTGTCTTATGAAGAGAGATTGGGGAAACTGGGCCTGTATTCTCTAGAGTTTCGAAGAATAAGAAGTGATCTCATTGAAACCTACAAAATACTTAAAGGAATAGGTAGGGTAGGTGCAGGTAAGATGTTACCCGTGGTTGGGGAGTCTAGAACCAGGGGACACAATTTCAAAATAAGGGGGAAGCCACTTAGGGCCCAGGTGAGGAGAAATTTCTTTACTCAGAAGGTTGTGAATCTTTGGAATTCTCTATCCCAGAGGGCCATGGAAGCTCAGTCTTGAGCATGTTTAAGGTAGAGATTGATAGATTTCTGATTAACAATGACATAAAGGGTTATGGGGATTGTGTGGGTAAAAGGCATTGAAGTGCTCGGGCAGCCACGATCGTATTAAATGGGGGAGCAGGTCCAACTGGTTGGATGGCCTTCTCCTGTTCCTATGCTCCTATGTTCCTAATCTCTTATATGAGCTGCGTACAAATTGGCATAGGGTACATAAAATTAGAGAGATGAATACGTGACTCAAAGACTGGTGGAGGAGAAATGGGTTCCGATTTGTGGGGCACTGGCACCAGCACGGGGGAAAGTGGGGGCTGTAGCATTGGAATGGTCTACACCTGAACCATGTTGGGACCAGTGTTCTTGCGAACCACAGAACTAGGGAAGTAGAGAGGGTTTTAAACTAAATAGGGGGAGCAAAGGGTCAAATGTGGAAAGATGTGGTATATCAAAGAGTAGAGGCAAGGTAAGAGAGGTAAATAGTGATATGGGAAATGAGGATCAGAGAATGGCAGGAAGGGACAGAGAGATAAAACCTAAGATTACACCAAGCTATCACAATGATAACAAGATGACTAAACTAAAAGCTCTGTATCTGAATGTATGCAGCATTCATAACAAAGTAAACACATTGATAGCATATATTAAGGTAAATAAATATGATCTGATAGCCATTACACAGATGTGGCTGCATTAAGACAAGAAATGGGTCCTGAATATTGAGGGGTATATGACCTTGAAGAAAAGGAAACTAAGTAAAGGTGGAGGGGTGGTACTGTTAATCAAGGATGGCACTGGTGCAATAGTTAGAGATAAACTTGGTTCAGGAGATCAGGATGTAGAATCAGTTTGGGTGGAGATGAGGAATAGTAGGGGAAATAAGTCACTAGTGAGAGTTGTCTACAGGCCCCCTAACAGTAACCACAATGTAGAACAAAGTATACAAGAAGAAATATTAGGTGATTATGATTAAGGGACGGCAATCTACCTATAAATGGAAAAATCTGATTGGCAGTCGTAGCCTGGATAAAGAGTTCATAGAATGGTTTTGAAGTAGTTTCTTAGAGCAGCATGTTCTGGGACCCACCAGGTTATATTAGACTTGGTCTTGTGAAATGTGAGAGGATTAATTAATGACCTTAGGGTCAAGGCACCCCTAAGTTGCAGTGACCACAATATGATTGAATTTTATATCTGGTGTGAAAGGAAAAAGAGTGGGTCTCAGGCTAGTATCTTAAACTTAAATAAGGGCTTCTATGTGGGCATGAAAGATGACCTAGCTGAAGTGAGCTGGGATACTAGTCTGGGGGATAGATCAATAGAGAAGCAGTGGCATACATTTAATACATTCTGAGTGATATTTCAGAACACTCAGAATAAATATATTCCTGCTATAAAGAAAAGTTATAAGAGGAGGATCCATGGTTAACTAAAGAAATTAGAGAAAGCAGCAACATAAGGAAAAAGCATATAGCTGCGCATAGGTGAGTGCCAGGTTAGGTGACTGGTCAGAATATAAAGAACGGAAGAGAATGACTAAAAAGTTAATCAGGAGAAAGAAATTAGAGTATGAGAGGAAGCTAGCTAGAAATGTAAAAATGGATAGCAAGAGTTTCTACAGGTACTTAAACAGGAAAATAGTAGGTGAAGTGAGTGTTGATCCTCTAGAGAGTGAGAAGGGGGAGCTAATAGTAGGTAATAAAGAAATAGTGGATGAAATGAGCAAATATTTTGCTTCTGTCTTCACTATAGAAGATCCAAAAAACATTCCAGTGATAGCTATAAATCAGGAGGTGGAAGAGGGAGGGGAACTTGGTGAAATTACAATCACTAGGGAAGCAGTACTGAGAAAATTGATGGAGCTGCAGGCTGACAAGTCTCCAGGTCCAAATGGACTTCATGAGGTAGTAGGTGCATTGGTGTTAATTTTTCAAAATTCCCCTAGATTTTGGAAAGGTTCCATCTGACTAGAAAGTAGCAAATATAATCCCTCTATTCAAGAAGGCAGGGAGGCAGAAATAGGTAACTATAGGCCAGTTAGCTTGATGTCTGTCACAGGGAAGGTGTTAAAGTTGATTATTTAAGAGGTTATGGCTGGATACTTAGAAAAGCTAAGGTAATCGGGAAGAATCAGCATAGTTTGGTGAAAGGGAAATCATATTTAACCAATTTATTAGAGTTATTTGAAGGAGTAACATGTGCTGTGAATGAAGGGGAGCCTGTAGATCGATGTACTGTAATTGGATTTCCAGGTGGCATTTGATAAGATGCCAAATTAAAGGCTATTGGGAAAATAAAAGCTCATGGTGTAGGGGTAATATATTAGCCTGGTTAGAGGATTGGCTTGCTGGCAGAGAGCAGAGGGCATGCATAAGAGAGTGTAGTAATTATGGTTTTATTTCATTGTAATGTACCTTTAAGAATAATACTTGTTAGGCAAGATCACATGATCTGTAGTAACCAATAGGAGAGTAGCACAGGCTACCTCAGCAATCAGTGTAGAGATGGAGTTGGAGTTAAAAGCACATGTATATTTGCTGCTGACCATATTGGTTTCCAGCCAAGAAGTGCCCGTGGATCAACTCTATCACTGATAGCACAACTCGGCCACCCCATAACAGTGGGTCTTTTTTTGATTTGCAGCATGTGACCAATGGTGTACCGCAGGTGTCTGTGCTGGGGCCTCAACTTTTTACAATTTATGTCAATGATTTGTGAGGGAAGCAAAGGTATAGTAGTTAAATTTGCAGATGACACAAAGATAGGTGGGAACGTATGTTGTGAAGAAGACATAAGGAGTTTGCAGATGGATATAGATAAATTGAGCAAGTGGGCAAAAATCTGGCAGATGGAGTATAATGTGAGAAATTGTGAAGTTGTTCACTTTGGCAGGAAGAATAAAAAAGCAGACTATTACTTATGTGGAGAACAACTGCATAATTCAGAGATACAGAGGCACCTAGGTGTTTGAGTGCATGAGTCACAGAAAGTTAGTATGCAGGTACAGCAAGCAATTAAGAAGGCTAATGGAATGCTATCCTTTATTATGAGAGAAATTGAACATAAAGGTAAGGATATTATGCTTCAGTTATATAGGGTTTTGGTGAGACTGCATCTCGAATACTGCGTGCAGTTTTGGTCTCCTTATTTAAGGAATGATGTAAGTGCGTTGGAGACGGTTCAGAGGAGGTTTATTAGATTGATACCTGGAATGAGTGGGGTTGTCTTATGAGGAAAGGTTGAACAGGCTGGGCTTGGTTCCACTGGAGTTTAGAAGAGTGAGGGGTGACTTGATTGAACTTTACAAGATCCTGAATGGTATTGACTAGGTCAATGTTGAAAGGATGTTTCCTCTTGTGGGTAAGTCCAGAACTAGGGGGCACTGTTTTAAAATTAGGGATCGCCCTTTTAGGACAGAGATGAGGAGAAACTTTTTCTCTCAGAGGGTTGTGCGGCTTTGGAACTCTCTGACTCAGAAGGCAGTAGAAGCGGGGTCACTGAGTATTTTTAAGGCAGAGGTAGATAGACTCTTTTTGGGCAAGAGAATCAAAGGTTATCGGGGTTAGATGGGAATGTAGAACTCGAAACACAAACTGATCAGCCGTGATCTTATTGAATGGTGGAGCAGGCTCGAAGGGCCGAATGGCTTACATCTGTTTGTATGTTTATATGTTTTCTAAGTAAAAAGACTTTGCTGTTGGGTTATTTTAAATTGAATTATTCACTCCAAAGGTAAATAATACACACTTACATACAAATATATTGTTCACAGGTGACTTTGGTGAAACACCTTAAAATCGTCCAAAGTTTGGTCAGGGACTGGAGTGGTTGGGGCGGATTGGTGTGGACAGATCACATGGGTCCAATCATGGGGGTTCTGAATGTTGGGGAGGGGTTTGCAAACAGGGAAAGAGAAACAAATTTGCCTGGGGGACTAAGGAAAGTTCTCCTGCTCCTTGTAGCCCACAAGCAATGCTGGAAGGAACTTATCTGTCAGAGACAGCCATTCTCAGCTAGCTTAATTCTGCTGCCCGATTTCAAAATACCTTGGGAAACCTTGTCCACAGCCAGTAATTTTAAGACAGAGATAAAATCTGAGGCACACAACTTCATTAAAACATTCGAAACATGACCTATTTCTGAAGAGCCAGTTGCCTCCCCTTGAATCCACCTTCATTGAACCAAAAATGGGTATAATGGAGGTGGGTTGTGGGTGGCTTTCACATTCAAAAATCTTTAATGCATCTCCTGCCCATTCTGGGGGTGGGGAGAAGTGGGTGTAAAATTGCCCCCATTTCCTTTGCTCGATATCAGTTCCATTTTTTGAAGAATCAGCCTCATTCACCACAGCTACTGAATAGGTTATACAGCAGGGTTTGTTGCTGTCACACAGTTGAATGATCTAATCACACCCATAGAAATATGTCTTACCTAATTAGGCTCTCAGTAGTTTCCGCTGACACGCTACCGTCAGTAACAGCTGTATGAGTTTTAAAACATTGTTAACCTTTGTGAATCTCCAGCAATGTCAGCACCAGTATACACCTAGAACTTACAAATTCTCTGCCCAGCAGACCGTAAGTGGAAATTTGTGAACTCCATCAAAACATTCACCAAAAATAGTGGAGCAAGTCATTGAATTACAACATATATCTAAGAATCTATTGCTTCTATATTAAATGAAAGAGCTGGCCAATAAATATATAATTACTCAATTTTGCTGAATATCATCACTAATACTTGTCCCCTGCCCTTTGCATGAAGGTGAATTGCTGCTTGGAAGTACCTCGTAACTATTTTAGTTATAAGCCTAAAAATTGTTGTTGGCAATGCTAGCTGACATAAGTGTAAGTCACTCATGTGTTATTCATTTGTTGGTAATTTGTGTGTTAACTCATTCAAACAGAGGGCAGCAAAATATCATATACATGGTCATTTGCTCATATCGTGGAATTCTAGGCTATGCTGCATGAGAATAGCGACTTCCGGCGTATAGGCTGAGCAATTACACCCCTCGAAATTATGACCTCCACCACTGAAGGTGGGAGGAAGTAATGTTTTCAACCCAGGTTGTTAGTCTGTTAGCCTGTTTGTCTGGAAACGATATATACCAAAAACTAATGGATGGATTTCAGCAAAACTTGGTACACAGGATATGGCCCAAGAAAGAACTGATTTGTTTCTGGTGAATCTGGATCCAAATCCTGGAAATTTTTAAAGGATCCCTTAACATTGAGAAATAGGGTGAATTGATTTTCTTTTAGAATGTTGTGGATTGTTTTGTTTCAAATGATGCTGATTGTTTTGGGATGTTGTGGATTGTCTCAGCTTTTGTGGTGGAATTTGTCACAACTGTCAAAATGTGGCCAGAGTTTTTAGAGCAGGTTGTTGGATGTGGATTGGCCCGAAAGCCCCTAGTAAGATGGAAGCACTTAATAAAGGCATTTCTTTTTTTCTGCTTTGTAGGTATAAAGCATCAACCAGGCAGGGAAAAGACTCAAGGAAGAGCTGCATAATTGTATTTATGTTAACACATTGTGGTGGAGGTATCACTTGTTACGCTTTCATTCATAAAATACAAAGCTCAACAATAAAAACCATCTAATGTGCACTGTAGTCCTTTTACAAATGGGCAATGCTTCCTAGTTGTGAAGAAGACTAAACATAACAGCTTGTGTTTCACAGAGTTGCCACCATATTTGGATGGTTTCTGGAGTGAGCAAGAACAGAAATTGTAGCAGGAATCCATTCCAACAGCTCCCCAATTTCTGCTGCCACTTCAAGGGTTTTCCACTAGAAGTGATAACAAATGTTGAATATTCCATCTATATATGGGCAAATAATAGGTTAATGATGGTAGTACATCATCCAACCTATTTCCTGTCACTTGCATTTTAGCAACACTGCATGACAGCACTGACATCTAGAACTGTTTGGGCGATATGGTGCTGGAGGGGTGGGGGTGGGGAGGTGGGTGTTGATTAAAATTTAAAGGATCACATTCTGACAGTTGGTAGCTTAACAACTAATTGCCCCAGGTAAAGTGGATGATTTCACAATAAATTTAAAAATTAGCTGTTTGAAACTTCAGCTGCAGCACTGAACATGCAACCACTGCGATAGTGACCTACCGGGCTGGCTGGTGCCACATATGTTTTCCTCCTCATCCACCTGATACAGGTTACCCATTAGTATCTTCTGGACAGGAGCCAATCAATTCCATGCAAATGTGCCTGACCATGGGAGATTTGCCAATGTCAAGCTACAGGGAGATAGGCAGCTACAAGACTAACTTTCTCAAGCCAATACAATTCCAACCAGATTGAAAATCATGGAAACATCAATTCAATTAATAATTAAAACTAACACCAAAAGTAATTTTCAATGCATTTTAAAAATCACTGATTCTTTGTAGTCTGTTATAAAAACCTTAGATAACACTTGATATTTTTTCATGGTATTGGAGCAAAATCGAACCTAAAGGGCTTAGGTGAAATTAAAAGGTCTTGGTGGATCATACTTCTTCTGTAAAAGATGGTACAAGTGCTGATGAAAGGTCACGACCTAAAACATTTGCCAGGATTTTCCGTGCCCGCCGGCATCGGGCGTGTCCGGTAGTGTGAGCGGATAAAATGGCAAGAAGGCCAAAAATAGGTCTCACAAGAGACCAGTTTGCGATCGCCCACTCCGGAAGGCGATGGTGGGCTGTGTTCCTCACCATTGGGCATCAGGAACCTCATTGTAATGTATCATTATAAGGCCAGCCGGCCTGATTTATCCCCCCACCCCATTGACCACCACCACCACCACCACCCCCCAACCCCCCCGCTGGACCGTCTGCCCACATTGGCGGGAAAGCACACCAATGTGCCTCACAACAGCATATATAAGAAATGCACTTGGCGGGCTAGACTTCGCCCGGGGCTTCAAGGTTTTTTTGCCTACCTTGCTTCAGGCAGAACTCGCAGTCATCAGCGCCAGGCTTCACAGACAACACCACATCACTTTTAATGGGGCTCACAGGTAGGTCTCTACCTACCAGTTCAGCCATATGTGGGTGCCTTTTCAATGGCTGCAGGGCAAGGTCTTACTTGGAGAAGGGGGAGAAGTGGCCTCAGGCAAGGGAAGAGGCTGCAGTACATTTGCTGTAGTGTGGAAGGAGGGTATCCTAGGGTGTGTGGGCAGCACATGTTAATCTGTGCAAGTGGTCTCAAGATGGTGAGGGCTGAGGAGGCAGTCTCCAGAGGAGATAAGGCCAGGTGGACATGTGAGGGTATGTATGTGAGAATGGATGCTGATGTCCCTCGAGCTGGCAGTGAGTGAGATGACAGTGAAATTGTGATGGGCTTGAGCCTGTGAGTTTAGAGTGATGAGGCTGCAGTCTTTTTGCATTTCAGGGCCATGTCTTCTTTGCTGCAATCCTGGGCTGGAAGCATTGAGTGCGGCTGTACTTTAAATGTGGTGCCTGGCATGATGAAGTGGCGAGGTGATGGCAAGGTGGGCGAATGAGAGTCTGCCCACCATGGAAACAATGTGTTTCCTGGGAATGCATAAGTAATGTGGTGGGTTTGGGATGATACAGCGTGGAAACCCACCATCACGGTCAGCTGATATAACGTTCAATTTACCCATCCGCTACAGCACTTAGTGCAAATCTGGGACAATTCCACCAATTAACTCTGTTTCTCCTTCCACAGATGCTGCCAGACCTGGTATTGCCAGCAATTTCTGCTTTTATTTCAAACTCCAGCATCCGCAGTATTTTGCATTTTGGATTAATGATACAAGTTCTATTGTGTCAAATTGTACCTAATTTCAAAGGTTGCAGAAACTGAAAGGTGATTCAAGATACTATAATAGGGAATATTGCGAGGTTCTGAAAGGAGGTATTGTAATGATGTTGCAGATGGAATAGGCAAGGTTGCTGTAATTTAATGGTCATTATAGAGTGCTGGAATCCTTTAAACTTCTAGTTTCCATAGCAACAAAAGCACCATGGATAGAAACCATGGATAGAAACAGGGCAGAGTCAGAAAAAACTGTAACAGTGAAAGGAATGCTCGTATAAGACTGTCTGCAAACAGTGACATTGATGTTATCTGGTGATCTATCCAGCATTGCCATGTTAGCTTGGAATAATAGTTTCATTGTTAATCTAGGTATAGTCTATTAATACTATTTTAATTACTTATGTTAACATATTCTGGATTTGCTTTCCATATAACTTTATTTTATATTCGTTGTGACATAACATGACAGCCATTGATTATCTAGGGTTGATTTCAGTGCAGGACCAATGTATTCAGGAGGGTTTTCTAGAACAATGTCACCAATATTTATGAGAAGATGAAAAGGGTGCGCCTGAAGCTGAGAAGAGATAAAGAACCCAGTGAGGCTGGAATCGTGGCGATCCTGCCAATTTTCATGGCACAGCCTCATCTTGTAGCTTTACCTTTCCACCCAGCAGCTAACCAAATTGGCGGCCTGGCTGGAGAACCAGAGGGAATGTCAGCAACAGGAGATTGCAACTAGTGACTCTTAGGAATGGTCCCTATCAATCAGGAGGGAGAAAGGAAGGCAAGTGGGTGTATGGGGATGGGTGGAGGTCAGCAGTCAGGAGGGTGGGATGGTCAGAAATCACAGAGACAGGAGCAGGCTGGAGATTGGAGCTGGGGAAGGCTGAACGTTTCCTTGAAGGGTCTAGAGGGAGAAGTCTTGCTCCTCCTGGTCAACAATGAGGGCTGAAGGAACCAGTTAACTTTCTACCAATTCCCTGCCAAGTTTCCCAATCCCTGGGAAACACCCAAGACCCTTCAAGGAAACGTTCAGCCTTCCCCAGCTTCAATCTCCAGCCTGCCCCAGTCTCTGTGATTTCTGACCATCCCACCCTCCTGACTGTTGACCTCCACCCACCCCCACATCCCCACTTGCATTCCTTTCTCCCTCCTGATTGATAGGGACCATTCCTAAGAGTCACCAGTTGCAGTCTCCTTTTGCTGTCGTTCCCTCTGGTCTTCCTGCCCGGCCGTCAATTTGGTTACCGGCTGGGTGGTGATACTAGCTAAATGGGTTGCTGATGGTGGCATTAAGTTCAGAAAGCAGAATGTGATAATCGCAGGACAAGGGTAAGCACTCTGGAAAGAACAACATGAACAAGTGACAAATGATCCTTGTGGGGGTGGGGTGGGAAAAAAGATTGAAATTAGGATAAAGCAATGAATAAGTGACCGCTTTTGCGGAACACCTTCGGTCTGTCCGCAAGCATGACCCAGACCTCCCTGTCACTTGCCATTTCAACACTCCACCCTGCTCTCATACCCACATATCCATCCTTGGCCTGCTGCAATGTTCCAGTGAAGCTCAATGCAAACTGGAGGAACAGCACCTCATCTTCCGATTAGGCACTTTACAGCCTTCCGGACTTAACCTTGAGTTTAGCAACCTCAGACCATGAACTCTGTCCTCTATCCTCACCCGCTTTACATCCCCTTTTTTCAATATTCATTCTCACTTCTTAATTTTTATTTTTTCATTTTTTAAATTTTTATTTTTTATCCAACTTATTTTTATTTCTATTTTTATTTAAATTAATTTTTATTCATTGTTTTATCCTATTTTCAATCTTTTTCCCCACCACCGTCCCCTCTCCCTACCCCACCCCCACTAGGGCCATCTGTCACTTGTTCATGTTGTTCTTTCCAGAGTGCTTACTCTTGTTCTGCTATTATCACATTCTGCTTTCTGATCTTAATGCCACCATCAACATCTCCTTCAGCCAGTATTACTATCATTAACACCCCTTTGTCTTTTTGTTTATGACATCTTTGTCAATCTCTCCTTTGCCTCCACCTATCACTGGCCTTCTATCCAGCTCCACCTGCTCCACGCCCCCCCTAAACAGTATAAATTTCATTGCATTTTACTTCTCTTTAGCTCGAAGAAGTCATAAGGACTCGAAATGTTAACTCTGTTTTATTTTCTCCACAGGTGCTATTAGACCTGCTGAGTTTTTCCAGCATTTTCTGTTTTTGCATCAATACAACAGTACCGGCCTATCAGAGATAACACCTCACTAGAATATGGTGTTCTGTTCGTCAGACCCAGAATGTAGGAAGAACTACTTCGAAACGTACATGAAGACCACAGGGGAATGGAAAAATGTAGACTTAAAGCCAGGTCAGCTGGGTATGGATAGGCATCTACAAAGACATTAAAAGAATGGTACCTACATGCAATCTACGGGCAGAATCATCAAGATTTGCACCAAGTGAGGTAGAAGGTGGGGAAATAGATGTTTTATCCACAAGCCACAACGACGGCTTTTCACGCCGTATCATCCCAATCCCGCCTCATCAATCACGCATTCCCGGGAAACACCCCATTTACATGACAGGTGAGCTCTCATCCTCCCGCCATGCCATTACCTCGCCGCTTCATAATGCCGGGCGCCATATTTAAAGTGCAGCCACGCGCACACCTCTCAGTGCTTCCAGCCCAGGGCTGCTGCACAGAAGACATGGCCCTGAAAGGCAAGAAGACTGCAGCCCCCAAGTTTAATAATGCATCCCTCGAGCATCTTTTGGACGCAGTGGAGGCCCGCCATGTTGCCCTCTACACCCCCTGCCGCAGGATGGGCAGCAGCATCACCAATCCAACATGGGAGGCAGTGGCAGCGGTGGTCAGTACCAATGTACTGCAAAAGAAGACAGCCATCCAGTGCCGCTACAGGGTGAATGGTCTCAACCTCAGCCAGGGTAAGTCACTCTTCTCTCAACATTCTCAACTCACACACTCACAAACCCATCCATCACACATACACAGATATCTCACACCTCAAGGGACAACACCACTAACTCTCACACACACCCTCACATCTCCATCAGGCTCATACACTCTCGAGTTCACATCCTTATCCCGTCCATGGCTCCTCTCACCACACAAATATTCCATGCGATGCCATGTGTCCTGCTCTCACACTCGCTCCACCTGTTTTCATGCAGGAGAATCTGGCTCACATCAGCAGGGAGATGTCCTAGACCGGGGGTGGGATGGTCCACATTAGCCCCTCACTCACTTTGAGAAGCGTGCCATCATGCTGACTGGTGAGGACATGGACCATGCTTGTGGCGACAGTGTGGACAGTGGTGAACACCCTCAATCCTGCACCACATCATCCCTCTCTCAATGCAAATGTGAGTGTTCTCTCTCCTGCTTTTGACTCTGCTGCCATGCACTAATTATCTCTACTTTGGTTCACAGGGAGTTCTGCCAAGTGACCGACACCCTCAGCCAGACAGTTCCTCAGCTCCATCCACATCCTCACCTCCAGCTAAGAGGACTCCTCCTCCATTGAAGAGCTGGAAATAAGCAGTCTGGAAAACCCGTCACATCGCTTACCCACACCCTCCGCCAGCGCAGAGACACACCTCAGTGGGACTTAGATCTAGAGCAGGCTCAGGTTTACAATACCACATGCACACGTGTCCGCAGCAGGAGGTGGCAGATTCAGCCAAGCTCTCCGGCACTGGGAGGACTACTGGGTAAGAGGCATCTGTGAGGTCTGAGTCAGATGACGAGCCTCTGGATTCAGCCTTCCAGCTCATCTTGGAGATTCGCTAGAAAGCAGGGGAACATCACGCAGAGCTGTTCGAAGCCCTCAACAGGGTGGCATGCAAGTCAGAGGAATGCATCCACCTGCTCTCTGATGAAGTGGTGCACGTATGGAGTCTCCATGGGAAGGATGGCAGATGCCATGGAGACCCTGGTCCAGCAGAACGTGGAGATGCGTGTAGATCTGCATTTCATTGTGGAAGCCATGGGTGAGTTCCTGCAGTGGCAATGTGAAAGGAAAATGGGGCACCTCGATGCCCCTCCAGGTGCTCCTTCCCCTCAAGGAGTCAGACTGGGGCCCTCGCGCACCCAAAGGGAGGAGGAGCGGCAGCTGGACACCCTAGGCTTATCCACACAGGAATATCAGAGGCTGTCCACTCCCTTTGATTCCCCTTTACCCGTGACCCCCTCAACCTCATCCTCTGTCACCGCAGAGAGAGCAGCTGGCCCACAGGAGGACAACCAAAGCAAGCCGGGGCCCCCAAGGCCTCAGCTCCCCTTAGGACCCACACCGAAGTCATCAGAGGCAACGGGATCAACCATTACACAGGCTGTCTCACCCTGCTGCAGATGTCAGGGCAGCACCAGGAAGGCCAAAACATTCAAAAGTTCTGATCACAGTTGGTTTCACGGGTGAACACATTTTGTCACTTTATAATCTGAAAATATATTCACTTTCACTGAATAATGTGGAATGGTGTCTTTCAGCTTCATTGACAGACTTTGCGAGCCCTCCCATTGGATTCACCCGCACACCACCCCCACCCCCACTCCCCACCCCCACCCCCCACCCCCACCAACTAGCAGTTCAGCTGCACACAGCTGGACCATGAGTGACTCTGGAGGGAGCAGTGTGTGTGTGTGGCAGGGCCTTTCAGTGCCTCGTGCGCGCACTCTCCCACACAGGCGGATCCTTACCATATCACACTCATCTCATTGTCCTGAGCATTTTCAATGCTGCCTGCTGGGATTCTCTTTCAGTTGACCATCTGAGTTGACCTGCATCTCCACCCACCCACAGATCACACTCCCAAACAGCACATGTTCCTGCCCACCGTGACTCTCATTCCACTTTTGATTTAGTAAGCATTGTAGTGCGACAGATTTTTCTGTGCTCCCCTCTCCAGTCAGCCATTTCCTTTCCCCCATCACTGTTGACTCCCCTGGCATCATCTTCCACCTGTCCATTGTAACCTACCAGCCACAACCCTTTTCTTTCAGGGATATCCAGGTGAATGTGCATGTTCCCTTCCTTCCCAAAAATCCCACTCCCATCACATTGACCTCCCCGACCTCCCCATCCCCACCCCCAGGGTCCGTGTCTGCCTCCAAGTCCCCATCAGCCACCCTCACTATCCCTTCTACTGATACCATCACACCCTCACCCTCCCACCCTACTGCTTCACTCTGTCCTCGGTCATTCTCACCATTCCCTCCTACCTCACCTACCCTCAGTTCATTCCCCAGAAGGCAGCCATGGACTCAACAGAGCCCTCCCTTGCACATTCACCTCGATATCCCCTCTCCGGATTCCTTTCCCCCTTGGAACTCCTTCCCCCCTTGGAACTCCTTCCCCTCCCCCATAAGACAACCTTTCCACCCCGGATCCTCTCCCAACTCCCCCACCTTACTCCTTACCCTCTCCAGACTCCTTCCTCCACCCGGACTCCTTCCTCCCCCTGGACTCCTCACCCTCGCCAGACTCCTTCCTGCCCGGGACTCCTTCCCCTCTCGGGAATCTTTCCTCCCCCTGGACTCCTTCCCCTCTCTGGACTCTTTCCTCCCCCTGGACTCCTTCCTTTACACCTTCCTCACCACTTATACACAACTCCCCAGTTGCCATCTTCTCCCTCGATACCCCCTCGTCTCCTATACTCCCTCCCCCTCCCACAGCCTCACACCCCACTGACACCTTCATTCCCCCCCCTCCCAACCTCACTCCCCCACCGACACACCTTCCTCACTCAGTTGATCCTAAGCCTTCCTCTCCCACCAACCCCCGGTACACTTTCCTCTCCCAAACACAGATGGACCTTTCTCTCCACCCCCTCGACCATCATCCATGGTGAGCAGTCCCTCAATGGAGACATTCCACCTTCAGTGAGCTGCTTCACGGTGGAGCCATGTCCATGAGAATCCACCCAGCATACCATGGATGATCCCCCTGGGTCCCATTGTGGTCGGGCTCCCTATCTTCTGCTCCTCGGATGTCTGCGATGTGAGCAGGGCCCTGGTGATGAGTCCTGATTTCTGCACGTCACACTTGTCAAAACATGTTCTGCACCGGTGCATTTTCCCACCGATGTGGGCGGATAATCCAGCATGTGGGACTTAGTCCAGTGGGCTGGCCTTATAATGATAAGCTGATGTATTACAATGAGGTTCCCACCTTCCAACGGCAAGAAGCGCGGGGCCTTCCAATGACAGGCAGAGATGATGATTGCAAACTAGTTTCACGATGTCATGAAACTAATTTTTGGCCTTCTTGCCATATTGTCCGCTCATGCCACTGAACACGCCCAATGCCAGTGGGCACAGAAAATTCCACCCTATGCCAGAAGTACAGAAACACACAGCAGAAAGAGGAGATGATAGCTACTGCAGTATCACCCGGACCATGACATAATGTGGGAGCCGATTTATTCACATACAATCAAGAATGGTATCTCATAGTTGCAGACTACCACTCAAAGTTCCCTTTTATTCAAAAGATGAAACAACCTTCCCAGTAGCACAAGTTCTGCTGGCTGAGCTAGGGATCCCTGAAGTAATAATATGCGACAATGGAACCCAATTCACCTCCAGAGAATTTAGGGGTTTTCTGAACAGTATGGCTTCAACATCATCACTTCGTACATTACTCAAGTGGACATGGATTTATAGAGAGACACAGCAGGTCGTAAAGAGAACCCTCATGAAATGCTGAGAGACAAAGGGAGACCCAAGCCTTGCCTTATTATGGCTCTGATCTACACCTCTCAAAGCTGAGATGAAATCACGTGCAAGGATGAAGGAAGCAACTCTCCAAGCAATATACTCCCTCCAAGTGACACAGAGAACGAAGAAGGTCAGTACTTCAACAAACATGCCAAATCTCTGCCTGAGCTGTTGAAAGGACAAATTATACATGTATAGGATTCAATCCTGAAAACCTGGAAGCCAGCGAAAGTTATTAGTGAAGCTGAGACTCCAAGATCACATATATCATTGAGACTGAAACCGGCAAACAAATGAGAAAGAACAGAATCCATATTCAACCTATTCTGAGTTGGAAAAGCAGAAAAGATCAGTAACAACACCAGCAATGTCACTAACCAGAGAGACATCATCAACACATCACCAACAAGCAGTGCAACATCACCAGCAAGTGACACACCATTAGCAACATCAAGCATGACTCCTCCGACCTCAGGAGCCTGTGCAGCAATGTGGTTGACTCTTAACTGCCCTCTGAAATGGCCGAGCAAGCCAATCAGTTCAAGGGCCATCAGGTATGGGCAAGAAATACTGGCCCAGCGATGCCCACAATAAAGGATAAAGAACAAAATGTGTGCCAACTCACCACTGAGACCCATGAATGCCAAAAGCACAAGTTGGTGGCACAACATCCTACCACCTAACCATTACGATTAATAATATTTTGAGAAAGAAAACAAGGTGTTTATTATAAAAAGTCGCTTGTTAATCTTCTTTAGTTTAGAAAAAAAGGTCAATGATTGGAGCAGTTACATTGATTTAAAGGCATTTTTTTAAGAAAGAGGGCTGTTATATTATTTGTAAACAATTAATTGTTATTTGCATATATATCCCATGGTGCCACATTTCACTGCTGCACTGCAGTCATGTGCCGAGTAACAATGTGTTCAGTCTGCCAGCCACATGGAGAGCTGCAAGCAATGCACTCGAGGAAGCACCAGCATTTTGAGTCTGAAGTGTGATTATTTCTAACTTATGGGAACCAGATATAACACCTGCTGGTGGTTTTGAAGACAAAGGGGCTCATAAAATCCAGCTGGAGGCCTTCCCGTTACCTACCCACCCTCAGCAACCTATCTGAAATTTTACAGGGGCCAGGCCAGGCGTCAGGCAGCACGCCCCCCCTTTGGCCTATTGAGGATACTTAAAGGCCTCATCCCACTGCTGCCAATATTTTACCCATGGCGGAGGGAGGCCCACAGCATGTGGGGAACTTGCAGCTTTAACTGCGCGGGATGGTGTTGGACTAGGGGACGGGGTGGGGGGGAGCCTCCTTTGCAGATCCCCTGGGTTCATTGCAGGTCATTCCCCCATTTAACCCTCATCCCTGGCCTCTTGAACCCAGCCTCTTTCATGACCAGCCCCCACCCCCAACCCCCTCCCTAAGGCCCCTAAACCCAGACTTATCTGGGCTCCTCAGCATGCTGAGACTGCCTGTAGTCCCAGCAATGGCCATCCCTCCCAGCTGGCACTATTGAGACTATAAAGCTGCCAACCATCTAATTGGCCAGCAGCTCTCTAAGGTAAGACATCCTCCCAAGAAAGGGGCAGAAGTCTTGTCTTAAAGCAATTAACACTGCTCCCAGCGCTAAATTGCTGTGAGGCAGCAATCTGGATCATGGGCCGGCTTCCCCCTCCCAGTGTTTTAGCCAAGGGGGAGAAGGGACCATGGCGCCCTGTAAAATTCAGCCCCATGTATATTGATCAGTTAAATGTCATGGACAGATACAAAACATAATCAAAAAGGCTAATGAAACATTGGGGCTGGATTTTCACCACAGAGGACTCTGGTGGGAAACTGACTGAAGTTCAAATTTTCACAGGGGTGAGCCATTAATTAATACGGAGATGGGTTTCTTATCCAATTAGTGCCAGTGGGGGTGGGAATGAAGGTGGGTCTGATGAAGCATGACATTCATTTAGACACCCTATGACAGCCATCACTGAGGCTGCTGGTTGTCCTGAGGGAGAGATCTGCGGTTTGTGCCAAAGCTTCCACAGCACCACAGGGAAGCAAGATATCACAAAGGAGCCAGAGGCCTGGCATCCGGGACAGGACAGACCTTTGCTTCATGGATTCTGACCTGGGTCTAATGCTGGAGACTGTGCAGGAGAGGAGGGAGGTCCTCTTCCTGGAGAGTGGCAGGAGGAGGCCATTTGGTCTTGCAATATGGGCACCTCTCTGTTCAGCATGATCTCTCCCTCTGCCTCCAATTCCTCTTCTTCACTTACCTCCAGATCCTGCTCCTCCCCTGATGAACTGTCTCCTCCTAGGGTCGCACCTAGGGTCCGCACCTCTCTGGACAGCAATGTCATGGATAGTGCAACAGACCACCACAATGACTGAGACCCTTGCAGGAGGGTACTGTGGAGCACCACTCTACAGATCCAGGCACTGGAATCGCATCTTCAGAAGCCCAACGGCCTGCTTAATTGTTGTCCTGCTGAGTAGGCGGCATTAGTTCTATCACCTCTGTGCTTCTGTTTGGGGATTCCATAGAGTGATCAGTAGCCATTTCTTCAAGGAATTTTCCTTATTCCTTAGGATCCATCCATACACTTTTGGGATTGGAGTGAGGATCAGAGGCAGCCAGGACTGGCGAAGGATGAAGGAGCCATGGCAGTACAAAGTAAGTGAGCACACACATAGAGGAAGTTCTTGTTATTGGAACTAACTAGTTGGAGGTTGAGGAAGAGGAAACCCTTCCTGTTGAGGGGGTATCACTGGCCAGTCTCTGGGTGCCTTGATGGTAACATGGGGCCAATGCAGAATGCCCTGCACTTGGGTGAATCCAGAAACGGTGGCGAAACCCAGTGCTCTCTGAAACCATGATGCCTCATCAGTTGTGAATCTGATGTGTTGCCCAGCCTTGGCAAAGACGGCATCTGTCACCTGGGTGATGCATTGGCATGCAGCCAACTGTAAGGTGCAGCAGAAGTCTGAACTAACCCTTGAAAGGATCCAGAGCTGAAGAAGTTTAAGATCACAGTTACCTGACTGCTACTGGCACGGCTTGGTGATCAGTGGTGCAAGGGCACAAATGCCTGTGCTCATTTGCCTAGAGAGTTTCAGTCTCCTTTAGCACTGGTTCTCAGTCATGTCCAGGTGGCTTTACCTTAGCCCATAGATCCTGTGCTCAAAGCAGTGTCACTTTCTCCTTCTGCCCCTAATCCATTTCCCCTGACCTTCTTATGTCTGGGGCTGTTGCTCCTTGTCTCCAATGACCTTGATTTCTGAGGGTGCGGCACTTATTTCCGCCTGCAGCTTTCCTGGCACTCAGGTGGAATCCAACAGCCGTGTCCATTGCTATAATGCCCATGTGATGCCAGGTGGATGGTAACCCCCTGAGCTGGCAAAGTTCTTAATGATAACTCCTCCCCTGACTGGTGATGGGCTGCTACAACCTTTGCCTCAAAGGGGTAAGCCTTTTCAGATCTGGTCAGCTTTTAGATTTGTTTGCAAAACCTTTTCCTGCCTCCATGCCTGTCTTTGGGTGGCCTGAGGCAGATAGCTCCTGAATGCTGGCCACCTCCACAAAGTTCAAAAAACAGCAGAGATTTAGCCTTTTAACAAGCCCATTAAGCAGCTTAATTGGCCTAAACAGGAGTGCGCATGAGTTTGCAGGCCCATACTCCTCTCTGCCCTCACAAAAATTTCAGATGTTGAGAATGGAGTCAAGACTTTGGCGTAAACAACATCACCGCCATTATTTTTGGCCACTTCAATTCTGACCAATTCATCTCATGAAAATCTGGCCCCTGCCTCTATATCTGGAGGAATAGAATACAAGGTGTTAGAAGTCATGCTGCAGCTATACAAAGCCCTGGATTGATCACAACTGAAGTACCATATTCAGTTTTGGGTACCATACCTTAGCTTTCGAGGGAATGCAGTGTATACTTCCTAGAATTTTGCTGGACTTCAAGGGTTAAATATTGGAGAGAGAATACACAAAATAAAGATGCATTCCATGGAATTTAGAAGAATAGAGATGACTTGAGCTAAACTTTTTAAGGTATTAAGAGGAAATGGTAGAGGAGACAGAGAGAAATTATTTTCAGTGGTTGAGGAATCTAGCACTAGGGAGCATAGTCTAAAAATTGGAGCCAGGTCTTTCAGGAGTGATGTTAGAACACACATCTACACATAAAAGAGAACTCTGTCCTGCAAATGACAACTGATACTAGATCAATAGTTAATTTCAAACCTGAGACTGATAGATTTCTGCTAACCGAAGAGATAAAGGGAAAAGGCAATTTTTGGAATTAGGTCACATACTAGCCATGATCTCAATGAACCTTGGCAAACAGGTTTGAAAGGCAAAGTTATTTAATCCTATTCCTATGTTCCCAGACAAAGTGACTGAGCACTTAGAGAAATTTGAGTTAATTAGAGAAAGTCAACATGGATTTGTAAAGAGCAAGTTATGCCAAAGGGATGTCATTTTATTTTTGGAATTAACTAAAGTAGCAGACAGGGGAATGTTTATGAATGTACTTTATGGGGACTCCTGGAAGGCATTCAATAAGATTCCAGGCAAGAAATTTTAGCTAAAATTAAGTTCATGAAATTAACGACAAATTATTGACCTAAAATACAGGTCCATGTACATGTATCATTAAAATATAGTTGTTAGTTACAACGATAATCAGAATGGCAAATGAAATGTTATCCTTTATAACTCGAGGGCTAGAATGAAAAGGGAAAGATTTTTTGCTGCAGCTATAAAAAGCCCTGGTTACACCACTTGGGAACATAGAAACTTAAGATTTTCAAAGAGTTGGGCCTCCAGTGGTCTTTAAAATGGTGGGTGGGACCGGAAGATGGAGTACCACCCCCATTCCTGGCAGATCCCATTTTTTGCCAGCAGTAGCACAAATTTTTGACACAAAAATAGGTGGGAAGGCAAGTGGTGATGATGACACAAAGAATCTACAAAGGGATATAGGCAGGTTAAGTGAGTGGGCAAAAACTTGGCAGATTTGACAAGGTCCCACATGGCAGATTGGTCAGGAAAGTAAAAGCCCATGGGATTCAGGGTAACGTGGCAAACTGGATAAAAGGTTGGCTTTGTAACAGGAAACAAAGGGTAATGGTCGATGGATGCCCTTGCGAATGGAAAGTTGTCTCAGGTGGTGTTCCACAGGACTCAGTGTTGGGACCCTTGCTGTTTGTGTTATATATTAACGATTTGGACATGAACGTGAGGGGCACGATTGGGAACTTTTGCAGATGACACAAAGATTGGCCGAGTAGTGGATAGTGTAGAGGATAGCCATAATCTCCAAAATGATATAGATGGGTTGGTGGAGTGGGCGGTAAAGTGGCAGATGGATTTTAACATGTAGAAGTGTGAGGTCATACAGTTAGGGAGGTCAAACAGTTATAGGGATTACACAGTAAATGGGAATATACTAAAAGGGGTAGATGAAGTGAGAGATCTTGGTGTACAAGTACACAGATCCCTGAAGGCAGCAGTTCAAGTAGACAAGGTTGTAAAGAAGGCATATGGAATGCTCTCCTTTATTGGCAGAGGTATAGAATATAAAAGTAAGGATATAATGTTGGAATTGTATAAAACACTGGTGAGGCCACAACTGGAGTATTGTGTGCAGTTCTGGTCACCACATTACAGGAAGGACGTAATAGCTCTGGAGAGAGTGCAGAGGAGGTTTACAAGAATGTTGCCAGGGTTAGAAAAGTGTAGCTACGAGGAGAGATTGGATAGGTTGAGGTTATTTTCCTTAGAACAAAGAAGGCTGAGAGGTGACTTGATTGAGGTGTACAAAATTATGAGGGGAGTAGATAGAGCGGACAGGATAAAATTGTTTCCCTTGTTGGAGAACTCTAGAACCAGGAGACATAGATTCAAGATAAGTGGCAGAAGGTGTAGGGGGGACATGAGAAAGAACTTTTTTACGCAGAGGGTAGTGGGTGTCTGGAATTTGCTGCCCAGGTTGGTGGTAGAGGCAGAAACTTTAAACTCTTTTAAAAAGCACCTGGATCTGCACCTAAAGTGCTGTAAGCTGCAGGGCTATGAGCCGGGTGCAGGAAGGTGGGATTAGAAAGGGCACCTGGGTGTCCTTGGGCTGGCATGGACAAGATGAGCCAAATGGCCTCCTTCTGTGCTGTAACTTTTCTATGGTTCCATGGTTCTATGGAATGTAATGTGGGAAAATGTGAGATTTTGGCAGGAAGAATATAGAAGCTGAATATTACTTAGATGAAGAAAAGCTCCAGAATGAAGTCGGACAGGTGGCTGAGGTGGTGGTGAGCGAGCATTTTAGCAATAGCGACCACAACATGGTATAGTTCAAGTTAGTTATGGACAAAGAAATCGACAAGTTGCAAAAAAATGTTTTGGATTGGGGGAGAGTGGATTTTAGTAAAATAAGGCAGGATCTGGCCAAGGTAGACTGCGAACAGCTAATTGTGGGGAAATCTACAGAGGAACAGTGGGGGGTGTTCAAAAAGGAAATGGGGAGGGTACAGGCTCAACATGTTCCCTCTAGGGTGATAGGAAGGAGTAACAAGCCCAGAGAACCATGGATGACCAGAGATATTCAGGTTACGATGAGAAGGAAAAGAGAGGCTTTTAGCAGGTACAAGGGAAGCAAATCAGCAGAGGCATTAGTGGAGTACAGACAGTGCAGGGTGGAGCTTAAGAAAGCAATTAGGAGAGCAAAGAGGGGATATGAGAAAGCTCTGGCTGGTAAAAGCAGGGAAAATCTCAGGATATTCTATAAGTATATCAATGGGAAGAGGATAACCAGGAAAGAGTAAGGCCCATAAGGGACCAAGGGGGCAATCTATGTGTGGAGCCAGAGGACATCGCTAGAGTGCTGAATGAATGCTTCATGTCCGTCTTCACCCAAGAGAATGAGGATGAAAGTATCGAACTCAGGGAGAGAGACTCCAAGGTTCTTAAGCAAATTGATATAGGGAGTGACAAGGTATTAGAGGTGTTGGCAGGCTTAAAAGTGGACAAATCTCCAGGTCCGCTCCAGTGTCCCAGAATGCTGAGGGAGGCAAGGGAGGAGATCGCAGGGGCTCTGACCCAAATTTTTAATTCCTCTCTGGCCACAGGGGAGGTGCCAGAGGACTGGAGAACAGCTAATGTGGTTCCCCTATTTAAGAAGGGTTGTAGAGATAAGCCAGGGAACTACAGGCCAGTGTGTCTCACTTCAGTGGTAGGGAAACTATTGGAGAAATTTCTGAAAGAGAGTATCTATCTCCACTTGGAGAGGCAAGGTTTGATCAGGGATAGTCAGCATGGCTTTGTCAGAGGGAGGTCATGCCTAACAAATTTGATTGAATTTTTTGAGGAGGTGACCAGGTGTGTAGATGAGGGTAGTGCAGTTGATGTAGTTTATATGGATTTCAGCAAAGCCTTTGACAAGGTCTCACATGGGAGACTTATAAAGAAGGCAAATGCAGATGGGATACAGGGTAATTTGATAAGGTGGATTCAAAATTGGCTTAGTTGCAGGAGGCAGAGGGTGATGACAAAAGGATGCTTTAGTGACTGGAAGCCAGTGTCCAGTGGTGTACCACAGGGATCTGTGCACGGTCTCCTATTATTTGTCATTTATATAAACGACATAGATGACTAAATGGGGGGTAGGATTAGTAAGTTTGCGGATGACACAAAGCTTGGCCGGGTGGTTAACGGTGAGGTTGAGTGTCTTGGGCTACAGGAAGTTATAGACGGGATGGTCAAATGCGCAGATAAGTGGCATATGGAATTTAACCCTGAAAAATGTGAGGTGACACACTTTGGAAGGAGTAATTTGACAAGGAAGTATTCAATGAATGGCATGGCACTAGGAAGTTCTGAGGAACAAAGGGACCTTGGTGTGTGTGTCCATAGATCTCTGAATGTTAGTGGGGTGGTAAAAAAGGCATGTGGGACACTTGCCTTTATCAATCGAGGCATAGATTACAAAAGCACGGAGGTCATGTTGGAGTTGTATAGAACCTTGGTGAGGCCACAGCTGGAGTACTGTGTGCAGTTCTGGTCGCCACATTATAGGAAGGATGTGATTGCACTGGAAGGGGTGCAGAGGAGAGTCACCAAGATGTTGCCTGGGATGAAACATTTAAGTTATGAAGAGAGGTTGGATAGACTTGGGTTGTTTTCGTTGGAGCAGAGAAGACTGAGGGGTGACCTGATCGAGGTGTACAAGATTATGAGGGGCATGGACAGGGTGGATAGGGAGCAGCTGTTCCCCTTAGTTGAAGGGTCAGTCACAAGGGGGCATAAGTTCAAGGTGAGGGGCAGGAGTTTTAGGGGGGATGTGAGGAAATACTTTTTTACCCAGAGGGTGGTGACGGTCTGGAGGCACTGCCTGGGAGGGTAGTGGAGGCGGGTTGCCTCACATCCTTTAAAAAGCACCTGGATGAGCACTTGGCATGTCATAACATTCAAGGCTATGGGTCAAGTGCTGGTAAATGGGATTAGGTAGGTAGGTCAGGTGTTTCTCACATGTCAGTGCAGACTTGATGGGCCGAAGGGCCTCTTCTGCGCTGTGATTCTGTGATCCTGAGAAAGCTGCAGCACAGAGGGATTTGGGAGTCCTTGTGCATGAATCACAAAAAACTAACATACAATTCCAGCAGGTAATAAGGAAGGCAAATGGAATGTTGGCTTTTATTTCAAAAGGAATGGAGAATAAAAACAGTGAAGTCTTGCTAAAACTATACAAGGCACTAGTTAGACCACACACAAAATACTGTGAACAGTTTGGTCCCCTTATCTAAGGAAAGATATACTGGCATTGGAGGCAGTCCAGAAAAGGTTCACTAGGTCGATCCCTGGTAAGGAGGGATTTTCTTATAACGAGAGGTTAAGTAGGTTGGGCCTGTACTCATTGGAGCTTAGAAAAGTGAGAGGCAACCTTATTGAAACATATAAGATTCTTAGAGGGCTTTACAGGGTAGATGCTGAGAGGTTGTTTCCCCTTGTAGGAGAATCTGGGGCTAGAGGGCCTGATCTCAGAGTAAGGGATGAGAAGGAATTTCTTCTCTCAGAGGATAATGAACCTGTGGGATTCTTTACACAGAGGGCTGTAGAGGCTGGGTTATTAAGTGTATTCAAGGCTGAGATAGGCAGATTTTAATCAGTAAGGGAATCAAGGGTTATGAGGAAAATGCAGGAAAGTGGAGTTGAGGATTGTTAGATCAGCCTTGATCTCATTAATTGAGCACACTCGATGGGCCGAATTGCCCGCTTCTGCTTCAACATCTTACAGTCAGTGGGAAGGGGATGGAGCATGAATCATGCAGATGGGAAATCCAAACTCAGCATTTGAAATTAGTGCTGAGTTCAAACAGACCCGATTTTTGCTATTCCAAAGGTCCAAACCTGAAGTATGGGAGTCACAAATTGATGGAGGGGACGTGAATGCTCTTGAAAAACCTTTAAGGTCTATTTAAGTGTCATGATCTGAAATTATTTAAATCCCCAGCCCTCAAAAGATGAAAGAGAAACAAGCTGGAGCTGCCAGAATAAAAAAAACATTGACTGGTGGACTGTTTTAATTGACAGGCTATTTGGTGTAGTTTAGAAAAAGCCATTAGTCACCTGTTCCTACAATTTCAAGAGGCATCTTTGTTAACATTTCCCAAGGGCTGTTATTACAGCTGAGCCCATTATGAACATTTGACTGAGTTTCAAAATCCCTGAGTCCCTTATCCAGCACAATGGATAAGTTCACATTTTGATCACAGTTTTAAGAGCCTATTAAAGGATTAGCTTTCTTCGATATGGTTACTGAATAGAGGTTTGTTTTATAACAGTTTGACCACATGAGGGGATTTAAAATCTTTGAATGGATTTCATGAATGAGATTTTTTTTCTATATCAGTTGTGTCTGAGTTGTGTATGATTAGACTGTTAGAAGTTTTTTTTTTCATTTCCACATGGCTCCTGATGTATGCCCATAATGGATACTGGGAGAGTAGCTATGGAGGGGATATATGAGGTATGAGGTGGCATGGTGGTGTCATGGGGGTATGGGGTGGCATGGAGGTGACATGGAGTCATGAGATGACATGGAGGGCATGGGGAGGAAAGCAGAATGAGGGCTAAAGGCTAGAGGGCCTAACTGCTTTTAAATAAATTGAGATGAAGTCCCAGAGGACCAAGGTGAGTCTTCTAACCAGCCCATCTTGCAAGCCCAACTTGATTCTGTCCACATCCTTCTAAAGCAAAAATTGCATGTAATGGGACAACTATAATCCACACCGGTCTGCCAAGTTGGGAGATTTCCCGACCCAGCCTCAGTTGCTAAAATCCAGCCCTTATAGCATCAATGGAGGCCATTTAGCCCAATGTGTCTGTGCAGGCCAAAAACTACTAGCTATCCTAATTCCACTTTCCAGCTTTTGATCCATAACCTTGTAGGTTATGACACTTTAAGTGCATGTCCAAAGTGCTCTTTAAATGTGATGATGACTTCTGCCTCTACCACCTTTTCAGGCAGTAAGTTTAAGATCCCCATTACCGTTTGGGTGAAAGAATTTCTCCTCAACTCCCCTCTAATTCTTTTAGCAAATACTTTAAATCTATGCTCCCTGTGTCTTCACAATAGAAATTGCAAGCCCTGAAGGAGAATAGCAACACACATTAAAATTTGCTTCTTCACAATTCTAGTTACTAAACAAGTTTTCGGAAGAATATTGTTTCAAGAATAATTAGCAGCTTGCATCAAAAGATTGTGCTGGAATTCAACTGTACAATTTATTTTAAATACCAAGTTAGGAATCTGAAACGGTTTTCAATTTAGCCAAAATCTATGCTTTAATTCTTTTTTGTCACTAAAGTTGCAATTGTTACAAGATGCTTGCATATTAATCACATTTGTGATTACTATTTATTATTACAAAATATTGGTGTTTCTTACTTTAGATATTACAGCAATATTATTCCAGTGAAGTTAGGGAAATGGGCAATTAATTCTCAGCAATTCTACTAGACAATGTGACATTTACATAAATTCTGATGTGGGGAAAAATCATAAAGGTTTTACTATGTCTCCATCGGGGTAATTAATTGTAATGTGGACTTGGTTGAATTTATTTTAATCTCCATTCCATGTTCGCATTTCATTAATGTAATCAGACAATTTTATTTAAAATATATTCAAACTCAGTGAAACATGCTCCTACTCACTTTCCATATCAATTTTATTACTAAGTATTATTGATAAGTCAAATGCATTACTGGCAACACAGAGAGTATAGCGTTACAGCACACAGTAATAAAGGCTGACAATTCATTCCCAATTCATTCACATTAGCTACTTTATAGCCTTTATCTGACTTGGGTGTGAACTGCTTCCTGTAACACTTAAGAATATCTGCCCAAAGCAACATTAAAGAGCATGAGAAGCTATGTTGATAATACAGGAGCCAGGATTTTTTTAATGTAGGTACAGCGATGGTGTAGTGGTATTGTTGCTGGGCTAGTGATCCAGCGAACCAGGATAATGCTCTGGGGACCTGGGAACGAATCCCATCAGGGCATTTTAAATCAATAAAATGGTGGAATTTTAAATCAATAAAAATCTGGAATTAAAAGTCTAATGATAACCATGAAACCATTGTTGATTGTTGTAAAAACCCATCTGGTTCACTAATGTCCTGGTCTGGCCTATATGTGACTCCAGGCCCACAGCAAGATGGTTGACTCTGAAACAAAAACAGAAACACCTGGAAAAACTTAGCAGGTATGACAGCATCTGCGGAGAGGATTACAGTTGACGTTTCGAATCCATAGCAACTCAAGACTGGGCATCCATGAGGTGCTGTGGGCCATCAGTAACAGCAGAATTGTACTCAAATACAATCTGTAACCTCATGGCCCGGCATATCCCCCACTCTATCATTACCATCAAGCCAGGGGATCAACAATGGTTCAATGAAGAGTGCAGGAGGGCATGCCAGGAGCAACACCAGGCATACCTAAAAATGAGCTGTCAACCTGGTGAAGCTAAAACAAAGGAATACTTGCATGTAAACCAGCATAAGCAGCAAGTGATAGGCAGGGCTAAGTGATCCCATAACCAAAGGAACAGACCTAAGCTCTGCAGTCCTTCCTCAACCAGTCGCGAATGGTGGTGGACAACTGAACAACTCACTGGAGGAGGAGGCTTCACAAATATCACCATCCTCAATGATGGAGGAGCCCAGCACATCAGTGCAAAAGATAGGGCTGAAACATTTGCTGCAATCTTCACCAGAAGTGCTAAGTGGATGATCCATCTCGGCTTCCTCCGGAGGTCCCCAGCATCACAGGTGCCAATTCAATTCACTCCACATGATATCAAGAAATGGCTGAAGGCACTGGATACTACAAAGGCTATGGGCCCTTACAATATTCCGGAAATAGTACTGAAGACTTGTGCTCCAGAACTTGCGGTGCCCCTAGCCAAGCAGTTCCAGTACAACTACAACACTGGCATCTACCCGGCTATGTGGAAAATTGCCCAGATATGTCCTGTACATAAAAAGCAGGACAAATCCAACCTGTCCAATTACCGCACCATCAGTCTACCCTCGATCATCAGTAAAATTATGGAATGGGTCATCAAAATTGCTATCAAGTGGCACTTGTTTAGCAATAACCTGCTCACTGACGCCCAGTTTGGTTTCCGCCAGGGCCACTCAGCTCCTGACCTCATTACAGCCTTGGTTCAAACATGGACAAAATAGCTGAACTCCCGAGGTGAGGTGAGAGTGACTGCCCTTGACATCAAGGCAGCATTTGTCCGAGTGTGGTATCAAGGAGCCCTAGAAAAACTGGAGTCAATGGGAATCAGGGGAAAAACTCTTCGCTAGTTGGAGTCATGCCTAGCACAAAGGAAGATGGTTGTGGCTGTTGGAGGTCAGTCACCCCAGCTCCGGGACATCACTGCAGGAGTTCCTCAGGGTAGTGTCCTTGGCCCAACCATCTTCAGCTGCTTCATCAATGACCTTCCTTCCATCATAAGGTCAGAAGTGGGGATGTTCATTGATGATTGCACAATGTTCAGCACCATTCGTGACTCCTCAGACACTGAAGCAGTCCATGTCCAAATGCAGCAAGACCTGGACAATATCCAGGCTTGGGCTGACAAGTGGCAAGCAACATTCGAGCCACACAAGTGCCAGGCAATGACCATCTCCAAGAGAGAATCCAAACATCACATCATGTTCGATGGCATTACCATCACCAAATCCCCCACTATCTACATCCTGGGGGTTACCATTGACCAGAAACTGAACTGGACTGGTCATATAAACACTGTGGCTACAAGAGCAGGTCAGAGGCTAGGAATAGTGTGACGTGTAACCCACCACCTGACTCCCCAAAGCCTGTCCACCATCTACAAAGCGCAAGTAAGGGGTGTAATGGAATACTCCCCACTTGCCTGGATGGGTGCAGCTCCAACAACACTCAAGAAGCTTGACACCATCCAGGACAAAGTAGTCCAATTGATTGGCACCACATCCACAAACATTCACTCCCTCCACCACCGACGCACAGCAGCAGCAGTGTGTACTATCTACAAGATGCACTGCAGGAATTCACCAAGGCTCCTTCAACAGCACTTTCCAAACCCTTGACCACTACCATCTAGAAGGACAATAGCAGCAGATAGATGGGGACACCACCGCCTGGAAGTTCCTCTCCAAGTCACTCACCATCCTGACTTGGAAATATATCCCCATTCCTTCACTGCTGCTGGGTCAAAATTCTGGAACTATCTTCCTAACAGCACTGTGGGTGGACCCGCACCACATGGACTGCAGTGGTTCAAGAAGGCAGCTCACCACCACCTTCTCAAGGGCAACTAGGGATGGGCAATGAATGATGGCCCAGCCAGTGAAGCCCACATCCTATGAATGAATTTTTTGAAATATCCATTTATAATTGGTGCACAAATTCTGTACCAACAATATTCCTTTCCTAATCATGAACTCTCTCCTCCATCCTCACCCCCTTTCCGGTCCCCCTTTTTTCCAATAATTTATATAGATTTCTCTTTTCCCACCTATTTCCATTATTTTTAAATGTATTTACATCCATTGTTTCATCTCTACCTTTTAGCCTATTTCGATCCCTTCCCCCCACCCCACCCCCACTAGGGCTATCTGTACCTTGCTCGTCCTGCTTTCTACCCTTAATGTCACCTATTAGCACATTCCTTAGATAATATCACCACCTTCAACACCTCTTTGTCCTGTTGTCTATGACATCTTTTGGCTATCTCCACCTATCTCTGGCCCTCTATCCAGCTCTACTTGTCCCACCCCCCCCTTAAACCAGCATATATTTCACCTCTTTTCTATTTTTCCTTAGTTCTGTTGAAGAGTCATACGGACTCGAAACATTAACTGTGTTCCTCTCCGCAGATGCTGTCAGACCTGCTGAGTTTTTCCAGGTATTTTTGTTTTTGTTTTGGATTTCCAGCATCCGCAGTTTTTTGCTTTTATCTTAGCCTCGTAGTCCATGTTGGGCGGGAAGCCCCAGCCAATAAGGGTGCAAAAATGCAAGGCTCTGCTGAGAAGTGGGAAACAGCTACCTCTAGCAGAAAAATAAGAAGAAATGACTTAGCAATGAAAACAAGGAATAATTACAACAGAGTTGGAAGCAAGAAATCTTATAATGATTGGCAGTTTAGAAACATTGAATGTTTTTATTGTCAACGAAATGGGCATATAATGAGACAGTACAAGGAAAGAATCAGGCAGACTTTCAAATAAAAGAGAAAACCCCATGAGATCTACGGTGTAGAAGAGCCTGAAGCAACAAATTCAGATATTTATTCGTTACTTAATTTGAAGGTTGGACGGGATGAGGTTTCCAAAAGCTTTAGCCACTTAAATGAAAAAAAATTCTGAAATATAAAAACATGCCCCATGGAACATGTTTAATTAAATTTTCAAACCATTTATTTATTTATTTCAAAAGTGCTTCAATCTCCCTGAAGCAAGGAGCTGCTCTTTCGCGCGTATGCGTGTTACGCTGGGTGGTCCTTAATTGGCACACTCACGTAACATGGTGGCATGGAGCCGATCAAGGGCAGCGGTCAGCTCTGCGGCCACCCTTGCCTGCTCCCGCTGAGCCTACCCATCGACTGAAAAATTCAGGCCCTGGTCATATCACTACTGATACTATACTAGGACTCTCAGAGCCCCAGTGTTGGGAGTCCCTGCCTTGTCTTATGCTGCTGGCCTTGCAATTATGCAGGTAGATGGAGTTGAGAGTTGAGATCCAGATCAGCCATGGCCTAATTAAATGTTGGAACAGGCTCGAGGGGCTGAATGGCTCACTTCTTTTTCTATTTTACGGGTCAAAGTTCTAAACATTCCTAGGCCCTACACGGATTTTCGGCCTCTCAAAATATTAGTTACTGAAAACACAAAAGACAATTTAAATAATTTTCAAAAACCATTTGAGCAATTTTATTTCTTTTGCTTCGTTGATAGATCCTCATGACTGGTTCTTTTCACTAGTGCCTTGTAGTTCTCACTGGACATTTTTTCAGTTCCTTTTCTCAATTCCTCATTCTCTACGTTTTCTACGATTTCAACTTGATTTGTTGCTGGCCATTTCGAGACAATCAACAAAGCATGGTGGGAAAAATGTTAGGCAGAGTGAGTGACAACTACTTTAACTGTGCACCACACGCAACATCTTTAAAATATTGTATTGAATTCTTTGGCTTGCTTTAAGGATGTCAGTGATTTAAAGATGTCTTCAATTACATTGTTGCTCTAAAGCAGGTAGTAAGTTAATGAGATTGTCTCAATCGATATGTTGTTAAATGAATGCTCAGCAAATTACTTGGTACAATGGAGTTAATCAATCACTTGTTTCAGCTCTAAATATTACAGATATCTATTTGCATTCTGTTAATTTCTAAACCATTATTTGTGTCAGAAACTCAGTCACAGGGCGGAATCGTCCCAGATTTGTGCAAAGTGCGGTAGCGGGTATGAAAAAAGTTATTTTACCCGCCGGCCGCAATGGTGGGTTTTTGTGCCGTATCATCCCATTCCTGGCACGTTAATAATCATTAATAATACATTCACAGGACACACTCCGGATCACTGGCGGGCAGACTCAGATTTGCCACAGTGACCACGGCACTTCCTCACTCCTGGCACCATATTTAAAGCTCACCAGAACACAGCCTACATCTTCAGACCAGGGCTGCTCCAGGTGACAGTTGGCCTCAAAAGCAAAGAAGACGCAGCCCTCAAATTTAGTGACACCCCTCTGATGCACCTACTGGATGCAGTGGAAGACCACTGTGATGTCTCCTGCCCCCCTCTCTGGCTTCAGGATGTCCACTAGAGCCACCAATCCAGCCTGGGAGGCAGTCGCAGCAACGGCAGCACCACTGCAGCACAGAGAGGGTTAGCCATCCAGTGCAGGAAGAGGATGAATGCTCTCATCTGTTTTACCAGGGTAAGTCAACCAACTCATCACTCTCAACTCATACACTCACAAACCCATCACACATCCACAAGAATCTCACACCTCCAGGGACAACACCATTAACTCTCACACACACCCTCACATCTCCATCAGGCTCATACCCTCTGGAGCTCGATTCCTCATCCCGTCCATGGCTCCGCTCACCACACAAACATTCCATGCAGTGCCATGTGTCCTGATCACTCTCTCTCCATCTGTTTTCATGCAGGAGAAGCTGGCTCACATCAGCAGGGAGAGGTCCCAGACCGGGGGTGGAGTGGCCCACATTAGGCCCCTCACTCACTTTGAGTAGTGTGCCATCACACTGACTGGTGAGGATGTGGACTGTGCCTATGGCGATGGTGAGGTCGTCGGCGAACACCCACCTGAGGATCCTACACCACATCACCCCTCTCTCAACACAACTGTGGGTGCTCTCTCTCCTGCTTTTAACTCTGCTGCCATGCACTAATTATCTCTACTTCAGTTCACAGGGAGCTCTGGCAAGTGACTGATACCCTCAGCCAGACAGTCCCTCAGCTCCATCCAGGCCCTAACCTCCAGCCAAGAGGACACCTCCTCCATTGAAGACCTGGAAATAAGCAGCCTGGAAGACATGTCACATCGCTTACCCACACCCTCCACCAGCACAGAGACACACACTCAGTAGGACCTAGATCTAGATCAGGCTCAGGTTCACAATCTGGTGGTCACTGCATGGACACGTCTCCGCAGCAGGAGGAGGCAGGTTCATCGAGCTCCCTGGCACTCGGAAGACTGCTGGGGAAGAGGCATCTGTGAGGTCTGACTCAGATGGCGAACTCCTGGATTCGGCCTTCCAATTCATCATGGAGAGTCAGGAGAAGGCGGGGGAACATCACACAGAGCTGTTGGAAGCCCTCAACAGAGTGGCAGGAGAGTCGAAGGAGTGCATCCACCTGCTCTGATGAAATGGTGCCCACATGTGAGCTCATGGAGGTCTCCGTGGAAGGATGGAGGGTGCCATGGATACCCTGGTCCAGCAGTACGCGGAGATGTAGCCATGGGTGCGTTCCTGCATTGGCAGCGAGAGGGGAATGAGGCACCTCAATGCCCCTCCAGGTGCTCCTTCCCCTCAAGCAGTCAGGCTGGGGTCCAAAGGGAGGGGGAGCGGCAGTTGGGCACCCCTGGGTTATTCAGAGGCATCCACTCCCGCCAAGTCTCCTTTGCCTGTGGCCCCCTCTACCTCACCCTCTGTCACCTCAGAGGGAGCAGCTGGCCACAGGACATCCAAAGCAAGCTGGGGCCCTCAAGGCCTTGGATCTCCAGAGGACCCACACCGAAGCCATCAAAGGCAACAGGGCCAACCATTGTACAAGTTGTCTCCACCCCTGCTGCAGATGTCAGGGCAGTGCCTAGAAGAAGTGGTAGGCCTAGAAAAATTAAGAAATTCTGATCACAGTTGGTTGCACGGGTGAACACATTTTGTCACTTTATAATCTGAAAATATATTCAATTTCACTGAATAATGTGTGATGGTGTCTTTCAGCTTCATTCACAGGCTTCACAAGTCTTCCCACTCCACCCACCCCCCCTACCAACCACCCTCCCCCAATGGCACACTGCCAGACCCCGAGTGATTCTGGAGGGAAAAGTGTGTGTGTAGTAGGACCTTTCGGAGCCTCGTACAAGCACTCTCCCACACAGGCAGAACCTTCCTCCATCACACTCATCTCAATGTCCCGAGCATTTTCAAAGCTGCCTGCTGGGATTCTCTTTCAGTGTCCATCTGAGCTGAGCTGCATCTCCGCCCACCCACTGATCACACTCCCAAGCAGCACACGGACCTGTCCAACATGAGGCTTCACTCACTTTTTATTTTGACAACCATGGTAGTTGTTAAGTTTTTGATCAGCTCCCCTGTCCTTTCCCTTCCCCCAGTTACACATGTCTTTTCCCCCATCACTGTTGATATCACCTTGCATCTCCCCACCATCACCTACCAACCTGAACCCTTGTCTTTCCAGGATATCCAGGTGACCGTGCACGTTCCCTACCTTCCTGAGAACCTCATCCCCATCCACATTGACGCCCCCAACCTCCTCCTTCACCCCCGTGTGTCCGTGTCTGCCTCTGAATCCCCACTAACCACCCTTGTCGCACCTTCTACCGTTACTACCCTCTCACCTCTCGGGCTCCCTCTTCCCCCTCTCACACTCACCATTTCCTGCTACGATGCCCACTCTCAGTTCGCTCCCAGGAGGCAGTCATTGACTCCACAGACACTCCCTTGCATGTGCGCCTGGACATTCCCCACATCCCCCCCAACCCCCCCCAGCTTATTCCCTTCTCCACCCTTACATCCTCCTCCATTCTTACTCCCTCCTCCCCCCGGAAACCTTCCTCCACCTGGACACCTTCCCCCCTCCAAATTCCCGCCTCCCCCTGGACACCTTCCACATTCTGAACTCCTTCCCCCCTCTTTACTCCTTCCCTTACACCCACCTCCCCACTTGTTGCATTCTCTACACCCTCCTCCCCTCACACTCCCTCCTCCCACCTCCCAACCTCATACCCCCGACGCATTCGTTCCTGCCCCACCCAACCTCAGCCCTCGGACACTTTTGTTCCCCCCGACCCCGCCTGCCTTCCCCTGTACACCTTCCTCTCCCACTCACAGCTAGACCTTCCTCTCCTCTTCATCGCCAATCATCCATAGCAGACCATGGCCAGGGCCGTGATGTTCTGAAACAGATCCAAAGCATCAAAGGTGACCTCCCACCTTCCGTGAGCTGCTTCGCGGTGGAGCCATGTCCATGAGAGTCCGTCCAGCATGTGATGCAGGTGTTCCTCCAGGGTCCGGTAGCTGTAGGGCTCCAGCATCTTCTGCTCCTCAGATGTCTGCAATCTGAGCAAGGCCCTAATGGTAATTCCTGACTTCTGCATGTCACATTGGCCTGGGCCGGCGTGCTTTCCCACTGGTGTAACGGTAAATTTGGTGTTGGGCGGGGTGGAGGGAGACGATTCCAGTCAGGCCTTACTTTGCATCCCCTTGGGTTTCACGCCAGGCTCCAGCAGGATTGGCATTCCGCCATGGCGGACATCATCGGGTGATCCCGCTGTGCTTTCATGCCCGGCGTGAAACCAATTTCTGCCTCTCACGCTGAATTGTCCTCCCCTGCCCGTCATGATGCCCGATGCCAACGGGACCGGACAATCCCGCCCACAGTTACACAAAGTTAATGACTTCAGGGGAACGGGGAGAACATTTCTCTAATTGAAAAGAAGTGTTTTTTTTTAAAGATAATATTTCATCATCGCAGTCTGTCAATAGAGGAACTAGGTTAAATTAGTGTGAAAATGCATTGGATTCTGGCCTGAGTTTATATCTCCAATGAGGTAATTTGTGCTAAAAATCCATTAATCTGCCTATTTTGGATGTAAGAAACACTTTGTTCCTGTGGAATCAGCAGTGGTGAGTGTAGCTTTGCAGATGGCAGTAATTTATTTGTTTTTTATTCAACACTAATATATATCAAGCGCAAAAAACAAGACCTGAAATTCCAACTGGAGACAGCAAAACGACAACTAGGACAGTTTGGCCCATAGGAACTGGTAAAAGGAGCAAATGAACAGTTCATCCAGGATTCCATCCCAGTATTTTCAGGTGGACCCCATGGCTAGAGCTTCAACTTGCCCTTTCTCTCATGTAAAGAGGATGTGACTGGGGAGCTCGAGACTAACCTAGGACTTCCACCCTTTATTCCTCGGCGTAGCACATGCCAGCAAAGGTTGATTAACTTCACAATGAGGTCTGCTTGCTCCACTGTGTGCAGAAGAACCACAGTGGAAACATTTTCAGTTTCTCATGACAACCAGGCGGAATGATCCCAGATTTGCACTAAGTGCGGTAGCAGGAGGAAAATGGATGTTTTACCCGCCAGCTGCAATGGCGGCTTTCCACACCATATCATCCTAATCCCACCCCATTCATAATTATTCCCGGGAAACACGCCTTTTTGCTGGCGGGCGGCCTCTGATTTGACCATCACGCCGTCACCTCACCACCTCCTCACATTGGGCACCATATTTAAAGTGCAGCTGCACACACCTCTCAGTGCTTCCAGCCCAGGACCATTGCACAGAAGACATGGCCCCGAAAGGTAAGAAGACTGCAGCCCCCCAATTCAGTGATGTGCCCCTGGAACGCCTTTTGGACGCCATGGAGGCCCACCATGATGTCCTCTACCCGCGCTCTGACCACAGGAGGGACAGCATAATCACCAATCCAGACTGGAGGCAGCAGCGGTCAGTGCCAATCCTCTGCTAAAGAGGACAGCCATCTAGTGCCGAAAGAGAATGAATGATCTCCTCTACTCCACCAGGGGAAGTCACTCTTCTCATCACTCTCAACTCACACACTCACAAACCTATCACACATCCACAGGGATCTCACTCACTGCCAGTTCAAGTGACATCACCATTCACTCTCTTGCGCATTGTCTTCATTGTCCTCACTGAATCCATGGAACTACTCACCACCCACACATGCCAAGCATACTTATCATCTGGCCCGACAGGCGTCCTGCTTACACTTTCTCCATTTGTATTCACACAGGACAAGCTGGCACACAGCAAAAGGGAGATGTCACAGACTGGTGGAGGAATGCCTAAAATCAAGGCCCTCATGGACTTTGAACATAGAGCTTTCCAGCTGTCCGGTGAAGATCTGGACCGTTCCTGTGCTAACAGTGAGGTTGGTGAAGCTTAACCAATGAGGATCCAGCAGTGTAACATCCATCAGACAACCATGCTGTGAGTGATGTGTCCTGTTTCACAGTCCCCTGCCATGCACTAATTATCTCTCCTTGCTTTCACAGGCACATCGGGGAAACAGCCGAATGAGTCCACGACCCAGGGCCTCAACTGAAGCCCCGAAGACATCTCAGAAGAGGAATCTGCTGAAACCCTCAGTGAAGACACGTCACAGCACTCATCTACGCCCTCGACCAGCACAGAAACACACCTCAATGGGACCTAGCTTTAGAGTAGCCTCGGGTTCACAACCTGTTGAACACATCGCACTGTCTGATCCACAGATTTTCCAGCACTTGGCGGACTGCTGGAGGTCAGAAATATGCTGAGTCTGAGTCAGATGATGAACCTCTGGACTCGGTCATACCTCAGTTGCTGGAGCTGGAGCTTGCTGGAGGCAAGCTCGGGAACATCAGGAAGGGATGTCCACTGTACTCCTCAGATTGTAAGGCGTCTGCCCGCCTTCAGTTTGAGGTGATAGCGCCGGCATGTCAACACACCGAGGTCAACACTGGTAGGATGGAGGCTGCCATGGTGACCTTGGTCCAGGACATCACTCCTGCACTGCTGCACAGGCTGAACTCCATAGTTGGCCTCCAACAGTGTCAAGTGAGAGGGGTGCGGGGCAACTCGATCCCACTCCAGCTTCCCCATCTCCTCAAGGAGTCAGCCAGGGGCCCTCAGCCATCCATAGGGAGTAGAATCAGCAAGTTCACACCTTGGGGCCATCCACCCAAGTGACCCCGGGAGTATCCGGCACATCCGAATCCCCTCTTCCTGTGACCCCAGCAAATCCAGCTCCACAGGCCAAGGAGGGTGGCACTGCCACACAACAGAACCCCGAAAGCAGGCCAGGGCCCTCCAGGTCACGGACCTCCAGAGGATGCCCGCCAAGGGATCACATACAGAGCGTAGCAGTCTGCAGGCTTCCTCCACCTCAACTGTGGATGTCAGGGGAGCACCAAGCACCAGGGGAGCAGGGTTAGGAAGGTTAAGAAGCTGTAGTTGCACAGGCTCAGCCTGGGTGTTAATCACTTGTACATAATGTTCACTTTGTTAATAAACTCCCAAGATTGTCTCCTTGCCTATGGCTCCTTGTTCTGATGAGCAGTGTTCGTGTCACTCTGATGTCTTGGTCCCTGCACAAGATAAAGGCAGGTGTCTCAGCCCAGGGCCTCTTCCCTGTGCTTTGTGCAATCTTCCCAGCACACTGATGCTGTACCTTCACAGTCACTGGTCACATCAGCCACGCCTGCACCTCGATGGGGCTTATCATTGCTGCCAGAATGTCCTGGGCCGGCAGGACAGAGTTCCATCACTTTCCCTGTGTGCTTCCAGCAGCTTTGAGGTGCGACTAGCCCCCCATCTCATCAGCATCTGTGTCCGGTGACAGTGGTCCTGAAGGGTTCAGCTCACAAAGGATGCCAAAGGGTCAGGTGAAGTTAAAGTTTCCCCACTGCATCTCCATGGAATGACCCTGTTCACAGAGCACAAGTGAGGTGCCATCAGCCAGACAGGAGTCAGACATTCACATAAGGTATGTGAGGATCTATGGAGTGTCCCCACTGTATGTCATCATCATCCTCCTGGAATGTAGGGACTGTTGGCATCCACTGCGTCTCCATGACAGGAGCATTATCACAGAGGGTATGTGCTCTGCCATCAGCCAGACTGGAATCAAACGCTCACAGATGCAAAGTGAGGACCTTATGGTGTCTCCTCACTGCATGTCGTCATCATCCTCCACGAATCTAGTGGTTATGAGGCTCTCCTGAGCATGCATGTCTCATCTGGCCAATGTGATGGCCTCATCGCTATCATCCCCGCTTTCGAGGACCTCCTCACCCTCGTAACCGATGAAGTCCTCCTCATCAGAGGAGACATGCAGCTCCTCTATCTCCTCCTCAGCCAGCTCCTCTCCCCGTTGCAGTGCCAGGTTGTGAAGGGCACAGCAGGCGACAACGATGTGTGACACCCTCTGTGGACTGTATTGCAGGGCTCCTCCAGACCGGTCCAGGCACTGGAGCCTCATTTTCAACATCCCGATGGTTTGCTTCACCAAGGTGCGAGTTGCAGTGTGAGCCTCGTTACACCTTCGCTCTGCTGCAGTCTGAGGCTGCTGCACGGGTGTCATCAGCCATGTCCTCTGCGAGTAGCCCTTGTCTCCGAGGAGCTAACCCTGCAGCCTCTGTGGACTCTGGAAGACGTCAGGGATCTGAGACCAACTGAGAATGTAGGAGTCATGGACACTCCCTGGGAACTGTGTACAGACCTGTAGGATGCATTTGTGGTGGTCGCACACCAGCTGCACATTCAGCGAGTGGAAACCCTTGCGGCTGACATAGTTGACTGCTTGTTGCCACGGAGACCTGAGCACCATGTGAGTGCAGCCGATGGCACCCTGCACCTGTGGGAAACCTGAGATCTGGGAAAATCCTATCGCTCTGGTATCCTGGTTTTCCTGATCCCGGTCAAAATGCACAAAGTTGTGTGCCCTCGCGAAGATGGCGTCCGTGCTCTCATGGATGTATTTGTGGGTGAAGGCTTATGATATCCCACAGAGGTCACCTGAAAAGAGCCACTGGCATAGAAATTGAGTGCTGCAGTCACTTTCACGGGCATGGACAGATGCCCTCCATGTCCCTGTGGCACCAAATCCTGCAGCAGCTGGCAGATGTGACCAACCAGCTCCCTGGACATGCGCAGTCTTCAATGACACTGGTTGTCAGTCATCTGCAAGAATGAAAGGCGGTGTCTATAGACCCTGGGTCTAGCTAGGTGCCGACCAGCAACAGCTCACTGTGGCTCTTCAATGGCGTGTGCGGGAGCCCCACTCGCCTCTTCTTCCTAAGGGAGCTGCTCCTCCCTCTGCACAGTCAAGCGCCTCCGTCGCTCTCTTTTCCGTCATCTCCGTTCTCTGTAAGCCATGAGCCATACAGCTAGGTCACCAGGCTCCATGCTCCTGATGTACTCCTCCTGTAGGATGAAAGAGAGAAACGCATGGTTAGCTTGGGTGTGCTAAGAAAAGTTGGTTAAGTCTGAAGGCCCCTTAACACATCCTGGAGGGTGCTGGTCACCACTTGGATGGCCAGAGTTTAGTGCGTTGCATGGCTGCCCGAAACCCCACCCACCTTCGCCCCACTGCACCTGACCGATCGGCGGCAGCTTTGCCCACTGGACTGCATGCTGTGCTCTCAGCTCAGGCGCAGGCATTCTCCTAATCCGCACTGCAAGGCTGCACTGTTAGCTTGAACCATGGGGAGATTGTTCCAAACCGTGATGATGACATTGTAATAAGCTGTGAGCACCTCCACCAGTGATTGCTCCATGACCAGCTTTAGCAAGGAGATTGTACAACGTGCCCAGTCGTCCAACTGGTCTGCAGTCCACTAAAATGCTCATTAGTTTGCAGTCTGTGCCCAAGTATGAAAAGGTCAGGAGCATTTGGTGGCACTTTCAGGCTTCTGCGTTGCTTGAGTGGGCAGATAAGTTAGAGGCCCGACTCCAAGCATGTCAATGTGGCTGCGCCTGAACTGTCTCAGCTGTGGAGGAATGGCCACTTTATATAAGGTGTGGCTGCTTCCCTCTCCCCACCAACTCCCCCACATGTGTTTGTGCACTATCACCAACTGCAGTTGCACCCTTGCCCCCCCACCCCACAACCCTCCCCAACTCACCTTAACTGCAGGGCAGCCCTTGCGCTGGCACCGCACTGTCAGCCAGCCTGGAAAAGCAACTTGTCTGTGCCCTCACCTGAATGCATGGTGCCTCAGCCTTGAAGTCCAACAGATGACATTCGCAGGCTCTGTGCAACGTTACTGTGCACGGTCCGAGTTCCCCTCGAATTGAAGACAGTGAAGGTGTGTGCAAGTCCATGCCTTATAAATATTGTTGTGAAACACAACAGCGCACTCAGATGATCCAGCGTGGAGGGATGATTCCGGCGAGCTGTTTGCAGATATATTCCAATGAAATTCCCGACGTGCAGCAGTGGGAAACGCGGCCTGCCATTGATGAGCAGAGCAGATGATTGCAAACTGGTCTCATGACATCATGGAACCGATTTTTGGCCTTCCTGCCATATTGGCAGCTCATGCCCGCCATGACGCCCGATGCCAGCTGGCATGGAAAATTCCGCTCCTAGAGTTTTATGTGCCACAAGAATTTGTACTGACAGTGAGTGGTTGATATCCCAGCTTCCTTAGTTAAATGGCAACAGTGACACCTCTGCAGTGGGGTAACTAATGGGTGGTTGCAATGTGCCTGACATTTAATCTTAATAGCTTAACAGCATCCAATGTTTGTTGTTCCTCCTCGTCTTCTAAGAAGCAAAGCTACAAAGGAGTTCTCAGTGATAACAATATTGTGCTTGTCTGGAAAGATGCAGGGTCAGTGGCAGCCCCCAATGCAAAAACACAGAAGCAGATGGCAACTGCAAATAAATAAACAAAAATGGCCCATTAATAAAAATTGAAAAGCATCTATAAATCCATAAGACCATTCATTTAAAATCTTTCTGCCTGCAAAGTTGCAACTAGCATCCTTGGATGCAAGTTATATGCGGATGTGGTTATAAATTAGGCTGAAATGATGAGAAGTGGGATAAATAGCATCACCACGTTATTACTGTGCATTTTGCATGAGTTTACCCAAAAATAAGTTTCTGTTGGAAGCCTGCAATAATGAAGAATGGAAGGGGCACAGGGAATAGCGTGGGAAAGGGTTAGAGCTCACTATCCTACACCTCTCCCACTACCTGTCCAATTAGTACCAAAAGAATCAGGCATGTAGCAGAGGAAATGACAGATCTGTTGTTCTAAATAAATTGGGTGCCCCAACCTATTGGTTTAAACTAAGGATATCTTAATCAGATGGTAAAACATGCACGAGGTGGAGTGTTGATAATAGGAATGCAGCTCCTATAAAGAATAAATCACATGTTTATGTTGAACCGCATAATTCATTATTAGGGCAGTTACAAAGGGCTAATTGCTTCACTATAATTGTGAAGAATTCAGTTTTAAAACATAGCTAAGCTTAAGACAATGCTTGACATAAAAAGGGGATCAATGTATCAGATGGCAGAATCTTCATAACAGAAATCACTTACCAAATACCTATCATTGAATTGGGATTGTGCTTGAATCAGGATTTTTATGCACTCCAAAATTAGTCGATTTATACATTTTTGTACCATAGACCATTTAATTATTAATTCACCAAATCTAGCTAATCAAAAACACAAAAGAAATAATTCATATGAGAAATACTTTTTTCAGAGCATACACTTTACACAGAACAGGTTAAATTTCGCTATCTAATACCTGGCAAAGAAAATGTGTTAAGTATTAGAGAGTGAATAATTAACAAATAAAGAGATTTTTATTTAAGTGTTATGCACTCTATAACTGTGAGACTCCTGCACTAAAAGAAATCACAACTGTTCTCATGTTGCTAATGGGAGGAGTTTGCACTGGCCTAGAGTGACCAAGTGATGCACAATAACACATTAGAAACTGCTTAGAGGATCACTCTTAGGAACTCTCATTTGGGTTGCAATAATTAAATTATTTCACCAACTGTGTACACCATTTTATACCCTAAAAATTTATATTGTTGCTATTGTGTTGATTTCTTATATAATCTAAATATATGATTTTATATAAATACAGCAGTCTGGTTTGGGAGTACACATGAAGAGTTAGATGGCCAAATCTTTGTGATTGACACCAACTGCCTGTTTCCAGAGGTGCAGCCATTTAAGCATGGCTTTTACACAAAATTAAAACTGCAATACAACCGGAGATAGTGGACACTGTACATTGTTTTCAAGCTAATTCAGATTACAAGGACACCATGGCTGGCCAATCTGAAACATGTTGAGATCACTTGTTCTCCAGTGTTCTGAGGCTGCACTGGCTGTATAGAGCCTCACTGAGGATCAGCTTGGATTCTGAAATTGGCACTTGGGCTAGCTCATTTTTTTACAATTTTAAATTGAAGAAAAATGTGAAGGGTTAACATCAAGAGCACCTGATACTGATGTAACTACTGACGTGCTATGATGCAATGACACATGACTAAGAGACTGAAACCTGGTGGGAAGCAGAAGCACAGCCTCATGTAGAGTATTGAGGCATATATAGATCTGTAAATAAATAAGGTTGGGTTTTATGACTAGCAGTCTATGGTAGCTTTCTTAGGGCAACAGGCAAACCCTAAAGAAACCCCATCTAGATCCCGAATCCAGTACAAAACAAGAATTCTGGAGACCTTTTTGATGACGAGTACATACCTCATGACATACTGCACCTTATAACCTTCTTCGAGCCATCACTGCTCCTCACCATTTGAAACAAGTGCTGCAGTGAATGGTTCGGTTTGCAGGAAATAGGTTTCTCAAAAGTACTACTTTATATTTTCCAGTAAAAAATTATTTAGACCCTACTCCTGCAGATGTGGCCCACTCCAGAGTGTTCATTGGATTAGGGAACCAAGCCGGTCAATGAAGGTAGCTTAACATATGAACAAACGAATTAGGAGCAGGAGTAGGCCACTTAGTCCCTCGAGCCTGCACTGCCATTCAATAAGATCATGGCTAATCTAATTTTAACCTCAACTTCACATTCCTGCCTACCCCCAATAACTTTTCACATCCTTGCTTATCAAGAATCTACCTACTTCTGCCTTAAAGATATACAAAGACTCTACCTCAACCATCTTTTGAAGAAGAGAATTCCAAATTCTCACAATCCTCAGAGAAAAAAAAAATTCCTCATCTCTGTCTTAAATGGGCCTGAGTTCTAGATTCTCCCACAAGAGGAAACATCCTTTCTACATCCACCCTGTCAAGTCCCCTCAGGATCTTATATATTTCAATCAAGTCACCTCTTACTCTTCTAAACTCCAGCAGATCCAAGCCTAGCCTGTCAAGCCTTTCCTCATAAGACAACTTGCCCATTGCAGGTGTTAATCACTAAACCTCCTCTGAACTGCTTCCAATGCATTAACATCTCTCCTTAAATAAGGAGACTGATACTGTACACAGTACTCCAGATGTGGTCTCACAGTGCCCTGTATAACTGAAGCATAACCTCCCTACTTTTATATTCAATTCACCTCACAATAAATAATAACAATTTATTAGATTTCCTAATTACTTGCTGTACCTGCATATTAGCCTTTTGAGATTCGGAGTGCAGCGACTAACTGGCTGAAGACTTGGAGTTTGGCGAGAGGGGAGTTTTAAGTGTTAATTTTGCTCTTAAATTTTGCTATTAAAATCTAATCTAGTCTGTAATTAGCAGTAACTGGAAAGTACTGTGTAAGCAGGCTGCAGTTTAGACAGGGTAAACTCACTCTCAGCTGTAGGAGCTGAGCAGTTAATTAGCTAACTGGTTCAATCTGGTTACTGTAGCCCCAGTTCAGTTTACTATAAATTCAGGGTTCTTTAGTGCAGACTTCGCAAACGGAGTACAGCTGACTAACTGAATGAAGACTCGGGCCTGAATTTTTTGCTCGTTGAGCGCGCACGGGAAACAGGCCCCTGACCGCGATTGGCCCCTGACTGCAATTTCATGCTGGCTGGACAATTAAAAGTGAAACCCGCACTGAGAAAGGTTCAGCACTGCCGGTGGGGAGGTGGGTGACATCACCGCGGGTGCTAGTGAGTGTTTCCAGTGAGCTCCCTGAAGGCAGACAGCTGCCTCAGGGAGCTACAAACCTTCACAGATTAAACGAAACAACAAAAATGCTGCAAAATATCTCCATGCAGCAAAATTAAGCACCTGAAAGCATACCTCCAAAATTCCCTAGGGGTAAAATTTTTAGCTCGGCGGACGGGCGCGTGCCTGACCCGACCGAACGTAAAATGATGCGCGATGATATCGGGCGTGCATCCTGACGTCATTGCGCACTCGCGCAATATTTTGATCGGCGGGTGTGTGCCAGATATGGCAGCACGGCCGCTGACAATTAAAAGGCCATTAACAAGTTAATTAAAATAATTTTTTCGCTGCCCGTCCGACCTTACTGTTGGCGGGAGGCGAAAAGGCCAGAAGCCTTTGCATTTGTTTGGAAACCTCATCCACAGGCAGGATGAAACTTCTAAAAACAAATAAAAATCAAGTAAAAACTTTATTTTTTCATTAATAACATGTCCCTGCTCATGTGATGAGGGGACATGTTTCATAACATTTATGAAATCTTAATTTTTTTTAAAAATCAGTTCATCTCCCTGAGGCAACTCTCTGCCTCAGGGAGGTTATGCAGCACGCACGCACTCACATGCACGAAGGTCACACTCGCCCAGCTCGCACTCCTCCCCCTGCCCGCACAGGCAGCGCTGAGCGTTGCCGATCGTGTTTCACGCTGGGTGGGCCTTAATTGGCCCGCCAGCGTGACATTGCCTTCCGGGCCCGATCGCGGGTGGAGGTTGGCTCCCCGAATGCCCCCGCTCACCCCCACCGAGCCCGCACGCCAAGGGCAAAATTCTGCCCTAGATTCGGGGAAAGTTCCATTGGATTGGAAAATAGCAAATGTAACTCCTTTATTCAAAAAGGGAGGGAGACAGAAATAAGGAAACTATAGGCCATTTAGCCTAACATCTGTCATTGGGAAAATGTAAGAAGCTGTTACTTAAGGTGTTATAGCAAGGCACTTAGAAAAATTCAAGGCAATCAGGCAGAGTCAACTTTTTTTTTTAAAAGGGAAACCATGTTTAGCCAATTTATTGGAGTTATTTGAGGGAGTCACATGTGCTGTGGATAAAGGGGAACAGTTGGAGCAGGGGAACAGTACATCCTTAGATTTCCAGAAGGCATTTGATGAAATGCTATATCAAAGGTTATTGCAGAAAAAAAAGCTCATGGGGCAGAATTTTGCCCTTGGTGTGCGGGATCAGCGGGGGCAGACGGGGGCGGGTGGGAAGTCAATCACCGCCCGCGATCAACTGCGCACCGCAATTTCACGCTTGTGGACCAATTAAGGCCTGCCCAGTGTGATACACGGGCGACAGAGCTGAGTGCTACCTGTGCCTGTGTGGAGGGCGAGCAGGCCTAGCGCGAATGTCATGCATGCGCGCGAGAGAACGCTGAATAATCTCCCTGAGGCAGCTCCGTGCCCCAGGGAGATGAAGAATATATTGAAAAAGTTATTAAACATCAGAAAAATTTAATAAAACATGTTCCCTCATGTGACTCTATCACTTGAGCAGGGACCTGTTTTTAATTAAAAATTAAAGTTTTTATTTCATTTGTATTTGCTTTTGGAAACCTTGTCCCACCCGTGGATGAGGTTTCCAAAAAAATGCAAAGGCCGCTTGGCCTTTTTGCCTGCCTGTCAATCGTTAGGTTGAATGGGTAGTGAAAAATTCAGGACAATTGATAACTTAATAGCTTTAACAGGCCTTTTAATTGTCTGCGAGCACACCGACCAAGCTATTGCATGACGGTGCATTGACGTCGGCACACTCGGCCACTGTCATCGCGCGTCATTTCACGCTCAGTCAGGTCAGGGACGCACCCACCCGCCGAGCTAAAAATTCTGGCCACGGTGTAGGGGGTAACATATTGGCATAGATAGAAGATTGAGAGTTGGCATAAATGGGTCTTTTTCTGGTTGGCAGGATGTGACGAGTGGTGTGCTACAGGGATCAGTGCTGGGGCCTCAACTTTTTACAATTTATATAAATGACTAGGATGAAGGGACCGAAGGAATGGTGGCTAAATTTGCTGATGACACAAAGGTAGGTAGGAAAATAAATTGTGAAGAGGGTGTAAGGAGGCTACAAAGTGACATAGATAGGTTAAATGAGTGGGCAAATATCTGGCAAATGGTGTGTAATGTGGGCAAATGTGAAATTGTTCATTTTGTCAGGAAGAATAAAAAAGAAACTTATTATCTAAATGGTGAGAGATTACAGAGCTCTGAGATTCAGAGGGATCTGGGTGTCCTAGTGCATGAATCACAAAAGGTTAGTATGCAGATATAGCAGGTAATTAGGAAAGCTAATAAAATGTTATCATTTATTATGTGGGGAATTGATTACAAAAGTAGGCAGGTTATGCTTCAGCTGTACAGGGTATTGATGAGACCACATATGGAGTCCTATGTACAGTACAGGTTTCCTTAACATAGATGCATTAGAAGCAGTTCAAAGAAGGTTTGCCACACTCATACCAGGAATGGGCAGGTTGTCATATGAGGAAACGTTGGACAGGTCAGGCTTGTATCCACTGAAATTTAGAAGAGTTAAGAGGCAACTTAATTGAAACCTTTAAGATCCTGAAGGATCTTGATAGGGTGGATATGAAGAGGATGTTTCCTCTTGTGGGAGAATCTAGAACTAGGGGTCACTGTTTGAAAATAAAGGGTTACCCATTTAAGACAGATGAGGAGAATTTTTTTCTCTCAGAGGGTTGTGAGTCTTTGGAACTCTCTTTCTCAAAAGGTGGTGGAAGCAGAGTCTTTGAATATTTTTAAGGCAGAGCTAGATAGATTCTTGATTATCAAGGGGGTGAAAGGTTATCGGGGATAGGCAGGAATGTGGGGTTGAGGTTACATTCAGATCAGCCATGATCTTATTGAATGGTGGAACGGGCTTAAGGGGCCAAGTGGCCTACTCCTGCTTCTAATTCATAAGTATGTATGCACTAGCACATCCAGATCTCTCTGCATCTCAGAGCTTTGCAGTCTCTCACCTTTTAGATAATATGTTTCTTTTTCATTTGTCATGCCAAAATGGACAACCTCACATTTTCCCACATTGTACTCCATTTGCCGGATCTTTCCCCACACAGCTAACCTATCTATATCTTTTTATAGCCTCCTTATGTCCTCTTCGCAACTTACTTTCCTACCTATCTTTGTGCCATAAGCAAATTTAACAACCATACCATCGGACTCCTCATCCAAATCATTTATATAAATTGTAAAAAGTTGAGGCCCCAGCAGTGACCCCTGTGGCACAACACTTGTCACATCCTGCCAACCAGAAAATGACCCATTTATGCCTACTCTGTTTCCTGTTAGCTAGCCAATTTTCTATCAATGCCAATATGTTACCCCCTACACTATGAGCTTTTATTTTTCTGCAGTAACCTTTGATGAGGCACCTTTTCAAATGCCCTCTGGAAATCTAAGTACAGTACATCCACTAGTTTCCCTTTATCCACAACACCTGTTACTTCTTCAAAGAGCTCTAATAAATTGGTTAAACATGATTTCCCTTTCACAAAACCATGTTGACTCTGACTGGTTACCCTGAATTTATCTAAGTGCCCTATTATAACATCTTTAATAAAAACTTATAACATTTTCCCTGTTACAGATGTTAAACTAACTGGCCTACAATTTCCTGCTTTCCATCTCCCTCCCTTTTTGAATAGGGGAGCTACATTCACTATTTTCCAATCTCATGGAACCTTCCCTGAATCTAAGCATTTTTAGAAAATTAAAATCAATGCATCAATTAATTCACTGGTCACTTTTTTTGAGACCCTCGAATGAAATCCATCAATACCTGGGGACTTGTCAACCTGCAGTTCCAACACTTTGCAAAGTACCATTTCCCTGGTTATTGTAATTTTCCTGAGTTCCTCCCCCCCTTCGAATTCCTGAGTTTCAGCCATTTTTTGGGTGTTACTTGTATTGTCTATAGTGAAGACCGATGCAAAAATCCTGTTCAATTCATCTGCCATCTCCTTATTTTCCATTATTAACTCCCCGACTCACTTTCTATAGGACCAATGCTCACTTTGTTAACTCTTTTCTTATTTAAATATCTAAAGAAACTCTTACTTTCTGTCTTTATATTTCTGGCTAGCTTTCTCTTGTACTCTAATTGTTCCCTCCTTATTAATCTTATAGTGATTCTTGGCTTGTTTTTTTTATATTCCGTCCAATCTTCTAACCTGCCATGCATCTTTGCACAATTATGTTTTTTCTTTAAGTTTGATACTATCTTTAACTTTTTTTGGTTAACTACAGATGGTGGGCCCTCCCCTTGGAATTTTGCTTCCTCGTTGAAATGTATCTATTCTGAGTATTCTGAAATATTCCCTTAAATGTCTGCCACTGCATCTCTATTGACCTATCCTTAACCTAAGTTGCCAGTTCACTTCAGCTAGCTCTGCTTTCATGCCGTCATAATTGATGTTATTCAAATTTAAAATACTAGTCTTAGACTCACTCTTTTCTCCCTCAAACTGAATGTAAAATTTGATCATATTATCACTGCTATCTAGAGGTGCCTTCACTATGAGGTCATTAATTAATCCTACCTGATTGCACAATACCAGGTCTAGCATAGCCTGCTCCCTGGTTGGCTCCAGAACGTGCTGTTCCACGAAATTATCCCAAAAACATTCTATGAATTTGTCATCTAGTCTACCTTTACCTAGCTGATTATTCCTTTTTATATGTTGATGAAAATCCGCCATGATAATCATCATATCTTTCTAACAAGCTCCCACTATTTCTTCTTTGATGCCCTGTCCTACCATATGATTACTCTTAGGGGGCCTGTACACCACTCTGACAACTGACTTTTTGCCTTCATCATTCCCCATCTCTACCCAAACCACTTCTATACCCTGGTTTCCTGAACTTAGGTCATCCCTCTGTGTTGTGCTAATGATTTCTTTAATGAACAGAATGAACCCTCCGCCTTTCCCTAACTTCCAATCCTTCCTAAAAGCCAAATATCCTTCAATATTCAGGTCCCAATCTATGCCATCCTGCTATTAGATCTACTTATTAATCTCTATTAGCACTATCACTTCATCTGTTTTGTTTCGAATGCTATGTGCATTCAGATACAGAGCCTTAAGTTTTGTCCTTTTGTTATTTTTGTAACCTCTAGCCTTATCTGTTGATTTACTCTTAGACTTGTACTTTCTGTCCCTTCCTGTCACGATCTGTTTACCATTTCCCATGTTGATACCTTCCTCTCTTCCCTTGTCTTTACTCTTTGATATGCCACATCTGCCCACATTTGATCTCTTGCCCCCACTATTTAGTTTAAATCCTTCTCCACTTCCCTGGTTATGCGGTTCACAAGAATATGTGTCCTAGCACATTTCAGGTGTAAACCGTCCCAATGGTACAGCCCCCACTTTCCCCAGTACTGGTGCCAGTGCCCCACAAACCAGTACCCATTTTTCCCACACCATACATATTCATCTTTGTAATTTTATGTACCCTATGCCAAGTTACATATCAAATATAATAATCAAATGATTATAAATTTTGAGGTTCTGCTTTATAATTTAGTGCCTAGTTCCTCATACTCTCTATGCAGAACCTCTTTCCTAGTTCTACCTATGTCATTGGTACTTACATGGGCCATGACAACTGGAACCTCCCCCTCTCATTGCCAATTCCTCTCCAGCCCTGAGCAGATGCCCCGAACCCTGGCTCCAAGCAGGCAACCTAGCCGGCTGGACTCATGCTCTTTGCTGCAGAGAGCAGTGTCAATCCCCCTCACTATACTATCCCCTCCTCTCACTACATTCCTTTTTGCTCCCCCCACTTGAATGGCTTCCAGTGCCACAACGCCTGTTCCTGCTCATTCACCTTGCTGCCCCTACACTCAAGCAAGCAAGCTGAGAGAACCTCAAACATATTGGACGATTGCAGAGGCTGACACTCCTGCACTCCTGCTCTCTGGATCCCCTTACCTGCCTCACTCGCAGTCATACCCTCTTGTCCCTGGCCACTGACAAATCAGAAGACCCTATCCACGTGGTGTGACTACCTCCTGGTATAAAGCATCCAGGTAAATTTTCCCCTCCCTGATGTGTTGCAGAGTCTGCAGCTCAGCCTCGGGCTCAATGACTCTGAGCTGAAGCTCCTCAATCCGCAAACACTTTGTGCAGACGTGATTGCACCGGATGACTATGATATCCACATGTTGCAGCCTTGACACATCACCTTTCGGGCGGGGACCCTGCTTAAAAAGAAAGAAGCATGCTGTAGACCAAAACACCTTCCCCTGGCTTTTGCAACCTGCCCCAGTCAATGCTAGGGCCATAGGATCATATAAATTCACAGCACAGAGGTACATTTGGTTCATCCTGCCTGTGCTGGCTCTTTGAAAGAGCATTCATATGTAGTTCCATATCCGTTTTTTGCCTGTTACCCTGTATGTTTCTCATCCTCAAGTTCCTGTTCCACTCCCTTCCAAAATTATTTATGGAGTCAGATTCTACCACCTCTTCAGGCGGAACATTTCAGATTCTAAGCACACTCTTAGAAAGAAAGAAACATTCTCCTCATCCCTCCTCTAGATCTTTTGCCAATTACTTTAAATGTATAACATGTGATTGTTGACCCACACACCAGAGAGAATATTGTTTCTCTTTCCACTCCATCAAAACCTATGATCATCCTGAAAAACTTGATTTGGTTAATTCATAACTTTCTCAGTTATAAAGAAAACAGTCCTAACTTTTCTTACCTCTCCTCATAACTAAAGCCACAAATCCATGATTACATCCTGATAAATCCTTACTGTACTCTTTCTGAGGCCTTTACATGTTTCCTGAAGGGTGGTGCCCAGAATTGTTCACAACACTCCGACTGAAGGCCACCCCAGTGGCTCTTAAATTTCTAGCATGATCTCTTTGCTGTTGTACAATAAAAACAGAAATCCTGGAAATAATCAGCAGGTCTGGCAGCATCTGTGGAGAGAGAAAGAGGGCTAACAGGCTGGATTTTCAATCGGGTTCAGAGGCGGGCGTGCTGGCACAATCATGTCACCTAGCAGCATTCTAGTTTGTGGTGGAAGCGTCTTATTGGGGGGTCACGGCAACCTGTCCGCAAGTGGCAGGTCATCAATTGAGTCCATTAATGAATGAGCCAGTTGAGATCACGTTGCAGAGCTGTTTGACAGTCTGGAGGCGATGCACGGGGAACGGGCTGGGTCAGCAGTATGTCCAAAGAAATGAGCCAGCTGGACAGTGGAGAGCCAGGCAGGGAATTTCTGGCCCTGCATTATGATGGAAGGAGCAGAGCGGAGCTCGTGCATGGGCACTCAGTGGCCACTGTGTGAACACAGCTTGCAGAGTATTTCAGGTGGAGGTGCTGGGGAATTTCAGGGAAGTACACCTATATGGATCAGTGGGGCATAGCAGGGCAGTTTGGGTAATAAAAACTGAAAATGCTGAGAAAACGCAGCAGGTCTGGCAGCATCCGTGGAGAGAGAAACAGAGTTAATGTTTCGAGTCCGTATGACTCTTCTTCAGGGCAGCTCAGGCAGATGTTCCTGCTCAGCTGGTAGCAAGTGAGGCCATCCTTGTGCATGGGGCTCGGCCACTCTGTGGTGGCAATGGGTAGTGACAAGGAGCAGTAGCAGCAACAACACTTGTAGCCCCTAGGTGCAGAGAGACGCAGAGGTAATTCCCAAGGCACAATGAAGGCAAAAGATGCTATGCTCACCATAGGGTGTGCCGCCAAAGAATCAGCTTCTTGGGCCTAAATTTCAAGGAGACTGAAGGGCTCCACACCTTAGCCAAAATGGTGCCAGGGCCCTGAATCCAGAAGACCCGCCCCTGAGCTGGCACCCAGCATTCTTGCCAGAGGTGGAGAATGGGGGTGAGTTATCATTCTTGCCAGAAGTGGAGAATGGGGGTGAGATATCACTCTTGCCAGAGGTGGGGAATGGGGGTGAGACAACATTCTTGCCAGAGGTGGAGAATGGGGGTGAGATATCACTCTTGCCAGAGGTGGAGAATGGGGATGAGATATCATTGTTGCCAGAGGTGGAGAGTGGAGGTGAGATATCATTCTTGCCAGAGGTGGAGAATGGGGGTGAGATATTATTCTTGCCAGAGGTGGAGAATGGGGGTGAGATATCTTTTGCACATGTTTGGTTCACGGAAGCAGCGACACACTCAAAAGTGCAGATGCCTTCACTCAGCAGCAATTTTTGTTACTGCAGTTTCTAAAGCACGGAATGTCAGACTTAGGACTTTGAGAAAAATGGCTAAACCTACCACAGTCACTTGAAGAGGTGTAAACCCACCGGAGTTATTTGGAGAGGCGTAAGCCTACCGGTGTTACCTGGAGAGGTCAGGCACTCTTGCAAAGCTTTATAAAGTTTCACCAAGTGCCACAGAACTTGAACAAATTCAAACACAGATGTATGGCTGACAGCCAAGGGATTTGGAGGGTGGGTCCTGTGGCCTTGGAAGGGCAGATATTTTTGCCCCTTGTGACTCGGGCACTCAGATGGGAGGAGTGTGCCAGATCAGGGGAAGAGTGCACATCGTGGCAAAGAAGCTGGATTTTTGTGCCATAGAGACACGTGAGCGAGAACAACGTGTGGCTAGAGAGAGAAGTTAAGGTCAGGAGTTGGAGGAACTGCCGCACACACTAGGGAGGAGGAGGAGGAGGGAAAGCAGGTTTTGCCCTGAGGTCAGGGTCTACCAAGGGTGGAGGTCATACCTGGATATGACAGAGAACCAAAGCAGAAGGAGGTTCAGACTATCCCAGAAATTGGTCACTGACAAATGTGCCATGGTGCAACAAGATTTGCATCACAGTCTGCCAACCCATATGCCATGCAAGTGGCTCTCAAGGTCACAGTGGCCCAGAATTTTTATGCTGCCAGCTCTTTCCAGGGGGAAGCTGCAGACCCCTGCCATGTATCAGCCTGCTGCATACAGGTGCATCATGGCGGTCACAGATGCTCTCTTTCCTTAGGTGGGAGAACACATAAGCTTCCCGAAGGATGTTGCATTGCAGACGTAGAGGGCCAGGGGGTTTGCTGAATTAGCAGGCTTCCCTCAAGTACAGAGGGCTAATGACTGTATCCAACTCACCATAAGGACACCAAGTCATCAACTTAACACCTTCATAAACAGGAATTCCTTCCACTCCCTGAATGTGCAGGTGCTGTGTGACGACACCAAGGCATTCCTGCACGTATGTGCACAGTACCCTGGAAGCTGCACTATTCTTTTATCCTGAGGAATTTGCAACTGCCTCAGCCTTTTCAGACCCGAACATAGGTCTGTGGTTGGCTTCTGGGGGACAAGGCGTCCTCCTTAAAGAGGTGGCTGATGAAATCTTTAGGCAGCTGAAAATGGAGCCCAAAAGGCATGACAACAACAGCCACGTGTTGACTTGCAATACAGTTGAGCAGGCTATTGGCATAAAGATATGCTTTAGGCATCTTGACTGTTCTGGAGCAGCTCTACAGTATTTCCTTGCAAGGGTTTCCAGAATAATCATCGTGTGCTGCATTCTACACAATATGGCACAGCATAGGAATATAGAACATAGCACTTAGGAGCAGGAGTAGGCCATTCAGCCCTTCGAACCTGTTCTATCATTCAATAAGATCATGGATGATCTGGTTTTGTCTCAATTCCACTTTTTCATTTACCACACCCCACCACCACCCCCACCATAGTCCCTGATTCCCTAAGAACTTTGGATCAGAGGGGCCTACAAGCAGAGGGGGCAGAAGCCGGCCCTATAGTTACAACATCTGAGGAGAAGGACAATGAGGAAGATGAGGAATAAGAGGAGAAGGCCCTTATCCAGACTTATGGATCTGCCAGAGGAAGAAGGCACCAATTGGAGACCAGCTGAGGGGACAGGCCCATGTAGCCATGGCTCATTCTTTACAGGAGGGGGTCATTGCCAGAAGCCTGCTAATTCAAAGTGGATTCACCGAGGCTCTTGAATAGTCACAATTTACATCAGCCAGTTCCTGGTGAGCAGATTCCACATAATAAACTAATAAGCCACATGTCCTCAGGGAAATGCCTATCCCAACAAGAGAGAAAACCAACATACTGGAAGTCGGTGCCATCAACATGACTGAAACCATGACCATCATAACTCTTGGCCTCAATATTGGGCACAAACACACCTTGAGAAGTCCTTCACAACCTGGAGCCTGCACATATACGTTAGTGGATGTCAATGATCCGGTCAAAACACCGGATCAAAAAACCAAAACACTATGCCAAGAGTGCCAGAAGGAAGCATGACTTTACACCCACAACCTTCAGATATGATTATATGTTCTAACAGTACTGCAGCAACTGCACATATGGCAGGGCGATGCCACACATGTGTTAGGACAATTCCTTCAACTAGTTTCCACATTACCCATCCACAGTAGCTGACCAGTGTCAGGAGTCTGTGACATCTGCAACAAGCAATGCTGCCAAATACCTCGGCCCCCTGTGACCCATGGCCTCTACCTCCTAGAAGGCTAAGCCTTCAAATGTAGTGGGGACACCACGCATGCTGGATTTCCTGGAGCATACATGACATCTCGACATGCGGGAAATCCATTTAAGTGACTGTGTAACACTCATGTGCGAATGACTGCCCTCAACACAGTACTCATGCTTGAAGTGCACCGGATAAACTCAATTTGATTTTGATCATTGATCCTTCCTTAAAGACAATAATGCATGGGCAGAAAATGCTGCAAGGAGCATCTCAACCTGCAACTCTTGCTGTACTATGAGCTTATCTGAAGGTCTGGAGAAGGAAGAAGCCTTCTATTGACAGACATCCATGGGAACACCTTTGCTTCTAATGGCGTCAATGAAACATGGGCTTCAGTCTTCAGTGCCACTGGTAAGAACAGCCTTCATTCTGTTAAAAGCAAAATACTGCAAATGCTTAAATCTGAAATAAAAACAGAAAATGCTGGAAAAACTCAACAGGTCTGACATCATCTGTGGAGAGAGAAACAGAGTTAATGTTTTGAGTCCGTACGACTCTTCTTCATCCTGTTAACATTCTTAATGCGGGTATTAGTGTACAAAGGCAGACCAAAATTTGTATTTACAACGTGTTTACTTGTAATATATATATAAAGTGACATGAAATGAAACCATGGTGAACCCATCAATGATCGAGGAGATATGGCGCTCTGCAGTCATGATGACTCCTACATGGTGTTCCCCCCCACTGCACCCCTCTCCGTTGCCTCGGGGAGGTGGGGGCAGGCTACTCAACTCTTGTGCTGTATGGTATTGATGAGCATGGTGGCCGGCCTTGTCATGCTGGGACCCACTGGGGATATACTTCAGTCTGTGGCCTCTGCATTTCTGAAGTGGCAGCCATTGAGCCATTGTCACTGGGACAAGCCAAGCAGATGAGAGCTCTGGCGGAGGGGCTGGGGAAATAGAAGAAGTTGAGGATGCTGAGATGTTCTCAGGACCTACACCCTCCTCACTAACCTCCACAACCCTATATTGGTCTTCAGGTGGGTTAGGTGGAGCTGGCTGTTGAAGAGTAGCAGTTGTCCATTCCAGCAACCATTGTGTCACCAGTGGGAATGTCCTGTTAAGGAAGCACAGCTCCTCATGTATTCCATGGAGGTCAGCTCTCAAACTCTGAGTGGACTGCTCCAGGCTACTGAGTGAACCTTGTACCCTTTGCAGGGAGCTACGCTGCTCTTGCATCCACTCTGAGTGATGCTACATGTATCTCTCATGGCTGGAGCTCATGCGATCAAGCCCCCAAGACATGGTGGAACTCCTCACCGCCATGGACACCTCCATTTGCTATGTGTGAGCTCACATTGCCCCAGTGAACTCCACCAGATGTTCACACATCTGCTGCTGATATTCCAAATACTGTGCTCCATAAGGTGTCTCCCTGAGGCCCTATGTCCATGCCTGTTGGTGCATCATTGTGACATCCTTCCCTCCTCTGGATTGGACTGTGCACAGATATCTCTGACTCAGACACCTCCTCCTGCACTCTGATATGATGTCATTCATCATGTGCCCCTGATACTAAATGCACACTACATCTCTCCGTTGTGCTGATTTCTGTATTGACAATATTGACAAACAGTGTGCTAGTCAGACATGATGCTGCCTCCTCAGGCATCTCTTCCTCGTCCTGATGCCCAAGGGGTGAGGTGGCCGGTGGGATGAGCGAGCGGTGCTGGGACCTTTGTGACACTCTGCAGGAACTCACCAGGGCTGCTTCAATAGCACCTTCCAAACCCACAACTGCTACTATCTAGAAGGACAAGGGCAACATATACATGGGAACACCACCACTTGGAAGTTCCCCTCCAAGCCAGTCACCATCTTGACTTGGAAATATATTGCCATTCCTTCACTGTCGCTGGGTCATAATCTGGGAACCCGCTTCCTAACAGCATTGTTGTTGTACCTACAGCACATGGACTGCAGTGGTTCAAGAAGGCAGCTCACCACCACCTTCTCAAGGGCAGTTAGGGGATGGACAATAAATGCTGGCCCAGCCAGCGAAGCCCACATCCCATGAATGAATTTTTAAAAAACTGTGCCCTGTCTGCTCTCCATGCATTAATTTAAGGGATTGTGGAACATTGTGAACGCATTAAATTTGATTCTGCAGTCCACATTTTACTTGCATCAAGACTTTTTAGCTATTGCATTCTGTATAGTTATCACTATACAAAGGAAAAATAAATCATATCATGTTAAAAATCCTCTAAATAGAGAGTTCAGTATCACACAATGCTATCGCCTCACTAAAAATGTGACAGATATTAGGATCTTATTCTAACACTTCACCAAGTGTTTTGCTTAAGCTACCAGCAATGTATGAAATTCTGATGGTAACGTGATTTTGCACATCCTCTATGTTACTCCTAGTCTGTTTACTGAGTTGTGCCAGGATCCAGATAAACCTGAATGCTCTTCCTTCCTCAAGTTAATTAAGCTAAGAAAAGGTAAGAATTCTAGTTTTTATTTAAAGTACATAAATAATTTAATTTTTTTTTACCGTATTTAACATAAAGTGAGGGTTTTTATTTCAATTAGAGGCATGGCAGGGCAGTTCAGTCCCGTGTTATGTACCGCCTGCAACATGTGGGAAGTCCTAGACGCTCCTTGTGCTCTGACCGACCACGTGTGCAGGAAGTTCCATCAGCTGCAGCTACCTGAGCTCTGGGTTTCGGAGCTTGAGCGGCAGCTGGAGGCACTGAGGTGCATCCGCGAGGCTGAGAATTTTGTGGATAGCACATTTTTAATGTGGTCACCCCACAGCTTACGGAAGTGCAGACAGAGAGCGAGTGCGTGACCATCAGTCAGAAGAATGGTGTCAGGCAGGTAATCAAGAAATCCACAGGGTGCATCTCACTCGAGAACCGTTTTTCTGTGTTGGAAAACGGTGAGAGTGACGGTTCCTCTGGGGAGTGCAGCCACGCTGTGAGTGGCTCAGCTCCACAGTGGGGGAGGAAAAAGAGGGGAAGAGCAATAGCGGTAGACACTCAATACTAAGGAGAACAGACAGGCGTTTCTGCAGCCGTAGACGTGACACCAGGATGGTATGTTGCCTCCCTGGTGCCAGAGTCAAGGATGTCGCTGAATGGCTGCAGGGCATTCCAAAGGGGGAGGGCAAACAGACAGAGATCGTGGTACATACTGGTACCAACGACATAGGTAGAAAGAGGGATGAAATCCTGCAAGCAGAGTTTAGGGAGCTAGGAAGTAGATTAAAAAACAGGACCTCAAAGGTAGTAATCTCTGGATTACCTCCGGTGCCACGCGCTAGTGAGTATAGAAATAGGAGGTTAGTCCAGATGAATGTGTGGCTGGAGAGAAGGTGCAGGAGGGAGGGCTTTAGATTCCTGGGGCACTGGGACCATTTCTGGGGGCACTGGGACCTGTACAAGGCGGAGGGGTTGCACCTGAACTGGAATGGGACCTTGCGGGGAGGTTTGCTAGTGCTGTTAGAGAGGGTTTAAACTAACTTGGCAGGGGGATGGGATCCTGAGAGGAGGTTCAGCAGGGGGATATGCACAGCCAAAATTAGAAGAGAGAGAAAGTGAGTCTGGAAGGCATAGAAATTATAGGCCAGTTAAGGCGCAAGGGAGTTTGGCAAGGTTGGATGTTATTTATTTTAATACTAGGCGTCTGACGAATAAAGCAGATGAGTTGAGGGCACAAATTAACACATGGAAGTATGATGTCATTGCTATCACAGAGATGTGGTTGAGAGAGGGGCAGGATTAGCAGCTCAATATTCCAGGATATAGGGTCTTCAGGTGAGACAGGGAAGGAGGTAAAAGACGAGGGGGTATCAAAATATTGATCAAGGAATCAATTACAGCAGTAAGGAGGGATGACATCTTAGAAGGCTCTTCAAATGAAGCCACATGGGCAGAACTTAAAAACAAAAAAGGAGCAATCACATTGCTAGGAGTGTACTATAGGCCCCCAAACAGTCAGAGAGAAATAGAAGAGCAGATGTGTAGGCAAATTTCAGAGAAGTGTAAAAATAATAGGGTGGTAATAGTGGGGGATTTCAACTTCCCCAACATTAACTAGGTTAGTCATCGTGTGATAGGTTTAGAGGGAGCAGAATTCTTTAAATGCATCCAGGAGAGCTTTTTAAGCTAGTACATAGAAGGTCCTACAAGAAAAGTCCTGGGCTTAATTTTAGGGAATGAAGCCGGGCAGGTGGTAGAGTGGGGGAGCATTTTGCAGATAGCAATCATAACTCTGTTAGATTCAAAGTTGTTATGGAAAAGGACAAGGATGGGCCAGAAATCAAAGTTCTAAATTGGAGGAAGGCTGATTTTAATAAAATCAGATATGATTTGACCAGAGTGGACTGGGAGCAGCTACTTTTAGATAAATCTGCGTCAGAGCAGTGCGACTCATTCAAGAAGGAAATAGGGAGAGTACAGGGCCAACATATTCCAGTAAAGATAAAGGTGGGACCAACAAATCCAGGGAACCCTGGATGTCAAGGGATTTACAGGATTGGATAAAGAGAAAAAGGGAGGCTTATGGCAGATACCGAGGGCTCAAAACAGTGGAAGCCCTAGAGGAGTATAAAATGTGTAGGGGGGGAACTTAAAAAGGAAATTAGGAGAGCAAAAAGAGGACATGAAAAAACATTGGCAGGTAAAATAAAGGAAAATCCAAAGTTATTTTACAAGTACATTAAGAGTAAGAGGATAACTAGGGAAAGAGTAGGGCCCATTAAGGACCATAGTGGTAATTTATGTGTGGAGCCGGAAGATGTAGGTAGGGTTCTAAATGAATACTTTGTGTCGGTGAGAGGGACATTGTGGGTATGGAAATCAGGCAAAAGGACTATGATATAATAAAAGAAATTAGCATAGAAAGGGAGGAGGCTCTAAGTGGTCTGGCAGGCTTAAAAGTAGATAAATCTCCAGGCCCGGATGAAATGTATCCCAGGCTATTGAGTGAGGCATGGGAGGAGATAGCAGGGCTGCTGGCAATAATTTTCAATACCTCCCTGACCACAGGAGAGGTGCCAGAGGACTGGAGGACAGCCAATGTGGTACCATTATTCAAGAAGGGAGGAAAGGATAAACCAGGGAACTACAGGCCAGTCAGTCTAACCTCAGTGGTGGGGAAACTATTGGAAGCAATTCTGAGGGACAGAATTAATCTACACTTGGAGAGGCAGGGATTAATCAAGGACAGTCAGCATGGTTTTGTTAAGGGAAGGTCATGTCTGACCAATTCGATTGAATTTTTCGAAGCGGTGACCACGTGTGTAGATGAGGGCAAAGCATTTGACGTAGTCTGCTTGGACTTCAGCAAGGCTTTTGATGAGGTCCCACATGGGAGACTGATAACCCATGGGATCCAAGGCAATTCGGCAAATTGGATCTAGAATTGGCTGAGTGGCAGGAAGCAGAGGTTGATGGTCGAGGGGTGTTTTTGTGACTGGATGCCTGTGTCCAGTGGGGCTCCATAGGGATCGGTGTTGGGTGCCTTGCTGTTTGTGATATATATAAACAATTTAGACTTGAATGTATGAGGGTTGATCAGTAAGTTCACAAATGACACAAACATTGGTGGGGTGGTAAATATTGAGGAGGATAGCCTTAGATTACAGGAGGACAGAGACAGGCTGGTCAGATGGGCTGATCAATGGCAAATGGAATTTAATCCGGATAAGTGTGAGGTGATGCACTTGGGCAGACAAACAAGGCATGGGAATACATGATGAATGGTAGGACGCTGGGAAGTATTGAGGATCAGAGGGACCTTGGTGTACATGTCCACCGGTCCCTTAAGGTAGCGGGACAGGTAGATAAGGTGGTTAAGAAGGCATATGGGATACTTGTCTTTATTAGTCGAGGCATTGAATATAAGAGCAGGGAGGTTATGCTGGAACTGTATAAAACGCTGGTTAGGCCACAGCGAGAGTATTGCGTGCAGTTCTGGAATCCGCATTATAGGAAGGATGTGATTGCACTAGAGAGAGTGCAGGGGAGATTTACCAGGATGTTGCCTGGGCTGGAGAGTTTTAGTTATGAGGAGAGATTGGATAGGTTGGGGTTATTTTCCCTGGAGCAGAGGAGATTGAGGTGTATAAAATTGTGAGGGGCAAAGATAGGGCAGTCAGGAAGGAACTTTTCCCCTTGGTGGAGGGATCTATAACCAGGGGGCATAGATTAAGGTACGGGGCAGAAGGTTTAGAGGGGACGTGAGGAAGAATATTTTCACTCAGAGGGTGGTGGGAATCTGGAACTCACTGCCTGAAAGGGTGATAGAGGCAAAAGCCCTCATAACATTTTAAGAAGTATTTGGATGTGCACACGCGATGCCATGGCATACAAGGCTATGGGCCTAGTGCTGGAAAATGGGATTAGAATAGTTAGGTACTTGTTTGACCGGCGCAGACTTGATGGGCCGAAGGGCCTTTTTCTGTGCTGTAGACTTCTATGACTCTATGACTCTATGGGCAGAATTTTCCGTTTGCTGGTCGGGCGGGCCCGACCGACTCGGCGGCGGGCGGGTGGCCGATTGCCGCTGAAGAAACGGGCCGTGCTGCCATTTTCCACGGGCGGGCCAATTAAGGCCCGCCCAGTGGGTAAGCGACTCCCGTGGAGAACGGGAAAATAGTCGCGGGGGCGGGCGGCCTCAGACTGCCAGTTCCAATGGGGAACCAGCAGCCTGTTTAAAGAGTGGCCAGGCAGCCTGCTTGAGGCAGTGCACCATGGCTACTCGTGGAGAGAGGGAGGGAGGTCCGAGTGGACAGCAGCATGAGCAGGAGGAGGGGGGCAGGCTGCAGGAGAGGCCAGCGGGGGGGCACTGTGCCCCCTGATTTTCTGTTGCATGCCTTACTGTCCTCCTGCAAGAGGTGGCTATCCGTTGGCACCTTCTGTATCCAGAGGACGGAAGGAGACGGGCCCCCCATGTCACCAGCCAGGCATGGGAGGAGGTGGGTGACGCTGTAAGCGCCCATGATGATGTGTGGTGCACTGGCACCCAGTGCAGGAAACGATTCAATGGCTTGCTGCACTGTGGACGGATGAGTGCCATGTCTGTCTTGGCCATTTGACCCAGAAGGCAGCTTTAGCCTTTGAGCCCCCAACACCATGTCTTGCAGTCGTTACTGCATAGGGCATCTGTCGCACACTGGGTGGGCAAATGGGTACTGACCATGCTTACATCAGCCTTAGTGGTTGAGGAGAAGAAGGGTTCTCCCCGCAGCATATGTTGGTCTTTGTGGCATTTGAGTACTCTGGGGGCAACCTGCAGGGAGGCTGCACGACACACACTCAGAACTCCAACACATGTCACATTGATGGTAATGAGATGGTGCAAGGGGTGCCTCAAGGTGTTTTGGGCAAGTGCCGTCTGCTGGCATCGGCGCCGGACCTAGTTGTGCCTCCTTGCCATGAGCGCTAAGAGCCGTGTGATATTCAAAGTGATGGACGCCGAATGTGTCCAAGGTGTCCGTTGGGGGAGGGGGTTGGGACCAGCCGTACTATCTTCTGGGGACCGATCACCAGTAGTGTGGACAGGAGCCGCTGGAGGCCTCAGATGGGCCACTGTGGTTGGGGGTTGGGGTGCGGTATGCGCGTGCAGACTACATGAGCGAGCAGCCCCAATAAATCCTCTTCTCTGTTTTGCAGGCAAAAACTCACCACAATGCCCGGGAGCGCCAGAGGACTGGAGGTGGGTGCATCCTCCTGCAGCGCTTCACACCTTCTGAAGAGCAGGCCATGGAGCTGGGCAGGAGTCAGGAGGCCAGGGCAGCCGGGGGCGGCGAGGCTGGGGTCCGGTGGGCAGGTATTTGAGGTCCACAGTCCCATCCCCTCTGTGTACCCACCATCCAAATCACTGATGGTTGCTGCAATCGTTAATGCTGCGACAATGCTCATTCACAGACTGAGACATTCTGACGTGTGGGTCATACAGAACCTCGTCCCCTTGAGGAATCGCGTCTCCACCACCTTCCAAAGTCACCTTATCCCATTTGTGACCACTATCGCCATGGTCTAACATTCTATTGGATTGCTGCTGCACAGCCAAAGACTTATTTCATCTGAGGGGACTTGGGACCTCCACCACCCTTTCAGCCAGTGTGCCCCACATCACTTTGTCCAAAAGGTCCTCAGCACCTCAGCTGTGGACATCATGGCACTCAACTTAGATGAATGCCACCACGTTACTCATCCCTGCGCCAAGGGGAAATGTTGCCTTCTGCCACCCGATCTATGCCCCTCCTTACGGAATGAAGGCCAATAATGTGACCTCTCAATCTCCTGTGATCGACGGCAAATGTTGCTACTGTTTGCAGTGTTTCCTCAGCCCTGCAACTATCCAGGCCACAATGCATCCAGCTCAGGTACCTCTGTACTCTCACCACTTCTATGGTTCATAACATGCCATGTGGCATTTCTGAGGCCATCTGACCAGACTGTCTGCATGTGCGTTTAATGTTTGGGGCTCCTCTTGACTCTTTTTCACCTCACCAATGTTCTTCTCCTTAGGGTTTTGAAGGGTGAGCGACTTATGAGGCTAGGGCAGAAAGGGATGAAAGGTTGGAGTGAATGAACGCTAACTGATGCACTGTCCTTGTTGTTAATTTCAGCATCACCATCAGAGCAACCCACACCTCGACCCCGCGGCCCCCCCTCCACACTTGAGGGACAACAAGTGCAACTTGCGGCACATCATTTTAGCCAGCCAGGCACCAGTACAGACACACACACCTCGGTGGGGACTTTACCATCGGCTAGTGTCCCGCGTCACAGTGGAGAGGGCACATCACAATCACTGGAGGAGATGGTAGAGGCAGAGAGTGCCGATGGCTCCAGCAGCTGGAGGGCTGCAGGGGACGAGGCACATGCTGAGTCCGGCACTGATGACGTGCCTCTGGTGTTGTCCCCAGTGCAGCAGCTGCAGAAAAGGCGGTAGGAAGTGCACTTGCATCTGGCAGGGTTGCATGAGGGACTGGTTCAGTTGCTCTCTGCGACAGAGGAGTCCAGGCAGAGTGCACACGAAGAATCCACCCTCAGGGCAGAGCATCAGGATTCCTTCAATGAGAGATTGGCGACTCTCATAGAGTGGGGCTTCCACCAAATGGATTGGGTTACACTCTGACCTGCAAGCCCTCACAGCGGTTCTGGCCACGGGTGGTGTTTTCCATTGTGGGAGATGTTGTGGACACCCAGCGTTAGCACTCGGTGCCCATGCATCTGCGGTGAGCAGGGAGGTAGATTTGGACCTCACGTCGGCGCAGCAGCTGCCTGCCGTCGCTGCAAGCTGCTCTCATGGTGCTCCGGATGAGGGCAGCAGCTCCTCCGCCCCTCTGCTAGTCAACATTGCTTCCATTAAGGCTGTGACAACTGCGGAGGTGCCAGTTCTAGAACTGGCCACTCCCTCCCAGGCGGGGCCATCACAGGCTCCACGGGCCAGAGGACGCCCGCCAAGGTCATCAAGCCCAATAGGACACCAGAATCAGCAGGCTGTCTCTCAAGCCACTCCGAGCGATGGGGCGGCACCTAGACGTAGCACCCGCAAGCAAAAGCATAAGGCACGTTAGGCACTCCCCGGGTATGTCACTGGTGATTTTGTGTTGGCCTTAGAATAGGGACCCATATTTTTGTGATTGCTAACAAGTAGTGTGTGTTTTTATTTTGGGCAAAATAAAGTCCACCTTTGTAACCATGGCTGAGGGTCTTTTGTTTGTGGTGCATTTTTCTTATTCACAGACATATCATGAGTGTTAGAGTGGACATTGATGTTTCTGTACTAAGCCCTTATTTGAGGCTGAACAGGTGGAAGATGTGGCACCTAAGTGCCACGTGTGGAAGTGCCAGGCAATGCTGTTCCTGCTGATCCATGTGTGTGGAGCTAGCTGAAGATTGTTTGGATTAAATTGTCGCAGATGTCCCTGCCTCCTTGGTGTAAATGCGGGTCATCGTTCTGCCCCTCATCATTGCCCTGTGCTTCCTCATCCTCTGAGGCACTGCTGGATTCATCATGTGCAGCCTCACCCAGGGCGTCAAGGTCTTCATCGTCAATTGCATCCCCCCTTTCCAGCGCAAGATTGTGCAGGGCGCAGCAGACTACCATTATCAGAGAGACGCGACCTGGAGGGTACTGGAGTGCGTCCCCTGAGCGGTCCAGGCAATGGAAGCACATCTTGAGAAGACCGATGGCTCTCTCCACCACAGCCCTTGTGGTGCCCTGGCTCCTATTATAGCGCTCCTCAGCTTCTGTTCTTGGATGGCGGAGAGGCGTCATGAGCCACCTTTGCAGGGGATAGCCCTTGTCACCCACCAGCCAACCATCCATCCAGCCGAGCCAGAGCACTGAAGAGCTCCGGCACCTGGGAGTGTCTGAGGATGTAGGCGTCATTGGAGCTGCCTGGGTACCTTACATAGGCTTGTAGAATCAGCATCTTGTGGTCACACACTATCTGCACGTTCATGGAGTGGAAGCCCTTCCTGTTGACGAAGGCACCGGGCTCACCTGCTGGCACCTTGATGGCCACATGTGTACAGTCTATCGCACCCTGGACACGGGGGAATCCCACAAAGCCTCTGGCTCGCTCTGTCTGGCTTGTGTGGTCACAGCAGAAGTGGATGAAGGTGGATACCCATCTGGACAGAGCATCTGTAACCTGCTTGACACAAGTGTGGACAGCTGATTGGGAGACACCGCAAAGATCACCCACCGAGCCCTGGAAGGAGCCGGAGGCCTAAAAATGGAGGACAACTGTGAGCTTCCGAGCCGCTGGCATGGGGTGTCCACCCACACAGTTAGGGGAGATCTCAGGGCCAAACACCTGACAGATATAGTTGACTGTCTCCCTTGAGAGTTGGAGCCTCCTTCGACACTGCACCTCAGTCATATTGAGGTAGCTGCTTCGCCGCCTGTAAACCCTGGCAGCAGGATAGTGGCATCTTCTGCGGCCCCTTGCACCTTGGACAACCTCTTGGCCCGGCGCCCCTTGTTCCTGCACCTGTCCTCTCAAAAGTGGCTCCCCTGGAGGCTGATTGTCCAGTCCTGGCCTCCTCCTGATTCTAGCCCTCCCTTCCTCCTCAGGGGAGCTGCCTCCGGTGGAGAGGTCAAAACCCATATCCCCAGGCTAAATGGAGGCCTCTAGAAAGCTGCAGGCCCAAGAAAGATTACTGTTTGCAGACTGTTTTCGAAGTACACAAGAAGCTCTTGGAAACTGATGAGAACTACTAACAATCAGACAGGCAACTTTTAAACACTTTCATCAATTATAACTTCATGAAAAACATGAACAACCCCTCTGAGTCTACAAATCCCGACATTGCAAAAGTTTTCTTAAAGAATCTCCTACCCGCCTGCCCGTTGGGTCCGTGCGCCGACCCGAAGTTCGCACGGGCCCCTCAAAATCGTACACAATTGGCAAGTTAAGGGGCTTAACGAGCCCTTCATTTAATGGCAGGAGAACTGAGCGTACCCGCCCACTGAAATATCGCAATGGCGCGTGTTGACGTCGGCATGCGTAATTTTGCACGCTGATGTGCGGGCTATGCCATCCGCACGTCAGCCAGAAAATTCTGGCTTATGACTCTATTAATTCTGATTTGACAACAGATGCATAAATATTAAGTTTAATCACCTTGATTCAAGTTATTTGAAACCTCAACTGTACATTCTCATCCATGCTGCCTTCCTCTATGGTTGAATAGCTCGCAGGCATTCGTTGTTTATATTCACCAATGAGGAATAAACTGGGGAAAGATAATAGAATGCTGGCCACACACACAGAACCCATACTCCAGAAATTACCTTAATTAAATAAAATTTTATGGCAGACTAATCAAATATATCATGCTTTATATATTTCACATCTACATCTACTTGAAACTGCAGCACCATAGATCAAGGAGAAAAACCTAAGTCAAGATTTGCAGTCCAGATTTGTATCCAGGAACCCCTACAGTGAACATTGAGTGACAAGGAGATTAATCTTGGCTGTGATGTGCTCCCTCACAGCCCAAGTGGTGGGATTGACTGTCAACACTATTATGACACAGCCAATAGTAAGGGTTGAGTTGCCCAGCCAGTGAAGCCCACATCCCGTGAACACATAATAAAAAAAAAATCCCAGAGGGAAACTTGAAACAACTGACATAACCCATTTTTGCAATTTGTATGTTTCAACATGCAGGCTTTGAATTCAGTAGTAATAAGACCACCGAGTCTCAAGAGGTTTTTAATAAAACTAAATTTAACATTTATTAATACAAGAAAGATTGTAAACACATACATACACCTACAAATTACTACTATAATAACTACAAAAACCCCTTAATTAACCTGACTCTCAGTTACACACCCGTTAAGGCAACAGTAAATCTCATAGATTTAAACAGATACCTGGCAAAGCACAACCTGGACAGTCACATTCAAAATGAGTTTCTTTCAGCTCTGGGCCCTTGCAGACAGCAGCTTGAAGCTTCTCACACTTGTTGGATCTTAAAATGCCTCTACCTTACATACAATCTTCATTCTCCATCATACATATCTTTCTCTTTGAAAGTAAATGTTCCATTGTATCACTAGGCTTTTAACTTTAACTCTTCTAACACTTTTTTTAAAAATTCGTACATGGGATGTGGGCTTCTCTGGCTGGGCCAGCATTTATTGCCCATCCCTAATTGCCATTGAGAAGGTGGTAGTGAGCTGCCTTCTTGAACGACTGCAGTCCATATGGTGTAGATACACCCACAGTGCTGTTAGGGAGGGAGTTCCAGGATTTTGACCCAGCGACAGTGAAGGAACAGCGATATATCTCCCTTGTCCTTCTAGATGGTTACAGTCGTAGGTTTGGAAGGCACTGTCTGAGGAGTCTTGGTGAGCTCCTGCAGTGCATCTTGTAGGTGGTACACACTGCTGTCACTGTGTATCAGTGATGGAGGGAGTGAATGTTTCTGGGTGAGGTGCTAGTCAAGCATGCTGCTTTGTTCTGGATAGTATCGAGCTTCTTGAGTGTTGTTGGAGCTGCACTCATCCATCACACTCCTGACTTGTGCCTTGTAGACAGTGGACAGGCTTTGGGGAGTCAGGAGGTGAGTTAGTCACTGCAGGATTCCTAGCCTGTGACCTGCTCTTGTAGCCACAGTATTTATATGGCTGACCCAGATAAATTTCTGGTCAATGGTGACCTCCAGGATGCTGATGATAGGGATTTGACAATGGTAATGCCACTGAATGTCATGGACAGATAGTTAGATTCTTTCATTTTGGAAATGGTCATTGTCTGGCACTTGTGTGGCATGAATTTTACTTGCCACTCTTGAGCCCAAATTTGAATGTTGTCTACATCTTATTGCATGCAGTCATGGTCTGCTGATCATTGTCTGAAGAGTTATCAATGGGACTGAACCATGTGCAATTATCAGCAAATATCAAGCTTCTGACCTTCTGTTGGAAGGAAGGTCATTGATGAAGCAGCTGAAGATGGCTGGGCCTTGGACACTGCCCTTAGGGACTCCTGCAGTGATGTCCTGGAGCTGAGATAATTGGCTTTGAGCAACCACAACCATCCTCCTTGGTTACATATGACTGCCATCAGTGAAGAGGTTTTCCCCCAGCTCCCACTGATTTCAATGGTAGGACTCCTTGATGGCAAACTCGCTCAAATGATGTCAAGGGCAGTAACTCTTGGTTCACCTCTGGAATTCGTCACAAGGTCCACGTTTAGACCAAGGATCTAATGAGATCTAGAGCTTTGTGATCCTGGTGGAATCTAAACAGGGCATCAGTGAGAAGTGCCACTTGGTAGCACTGTCTGATCCTTCTATCGCTTTCAGACGATTGAAAGTAGACTGATATGTGGAAATTTGTCGGCTTGGATTTGTGTACAGGACATACCTGGGCAATATTTTCACATTGTCAGATAGATGGTAGTGTTGTAGCTGTACTGGAACAGTTAGATTAGAGGTGTGGCTCATTCTGAAGTACAAGTCTTCAGTGTTACAACTGGGATGATGTCAGGTTCCATAGCCTCTGCTGTATCCTGTGAGCTGTACTTGTTCATGGGATGTGGGCATCGCTGCAATCCATGTGGTGTAGGTGCTGAGAGAGTTCCAGGAATTTGACCCAGTGACAGTAAAGAAACGGCGATATAGTTCCATTCTCAAAATCTTGTGAAGTCAATCAAAGTGGCTAAAGACTGGGTTCTGTGACCTCAGGAGGAGGCTGAGATGAATCATCCACTTTGCACTTCAGGCTGAAGATGCTTCAAACACTTAACCCTTGTGCCCACATCCCAGGAACAAATTTTTTAAATGTAAATATAAATACTGTGGCTACAAGAACAGATCAGAGGCTGGGAATTCTATGGTGACTCATCTCCTGACCCTCCAAAGACTGTCCACCATCTACAAAGCACAAGTCTGGATGAATGCATCTCCAGCAGTACCCAAGAAGCTTTACACCACCCAGGACAAGCATTGGCACCCCATTCACCACCTTAATCATTCACCCCCTTCACCATCAGTGCACCATAGCTGCAGTGTGCCACTTACAAAACAGACTCTTGCAACTTCTCTGAAAGCACAGGAACGTGGCTGGAATGCCGACCCATTTATCATACATTCTCAGCTGGTGTTCCAGCAGTATTCTATTTGGTGGCAGCCCCGAGGTACAGCATCAGCATCCAGCTGAGTAGAGCTTAGAGCATTTTATGCATTCTGACCCAGACTCCCCACTATCCCTGACTCCACCATCAGCTCTTGCTCACTGGTGATGTGAGTCATCAGGTAAAGACCCAACTATCTGCTTTACTGGTTCCACCTGAGCTGCTGCAAGGTTTGCAGAGCTTTTGTGATGGTGCATCTCAGCTGGAGTGACCAGGGGACCAGGGACTGCAGGGGCCAGCTGAACAACCTCCTGCAGGATGCATGAAGCCCCTGTGGGAGATAAATTCGTGTTGATTTGAAGTCAACAGTGAGTAAAATAGGATCACATGCCTAATAATAATGTCAATTTTTCTTACCTTACTAGTACTCATTCACGTCTTTTATCTCAGCCGTGTACTTGTCTGATATGCACTTCATCATCAGGAAGGCCCCCATCTCCCCATCTTCGTCAGCCAAGTACACTGGGAAGTTTCCAGGGGAAATAGCTGAAGCTGTTGTTGACATCCAGTGCTTTACTGAGATAGTGTTGTACTATTGGGGTGCTGTCTTTTGAATGAGACAACAAAGCAGGGCCCCATCTGCCTTCACAGGTGGATGTAAAAGGTTAACATGGCACCAGTTTAAAGAAAAGCAGAGAAGTTCTCCCAGTGGCCTGGTCAAATTCTATCCATCAGACATCACCGAGATCAGATTATTTGCTTGTATCATTACTGTCTGTACACCCTATGTACAGATTGGTTTCCTATTTTCTTACATTACAATGAGAGTACACTTCAACAATACTTCATTAGTTGTAAAGCCCTGAGGGATGTCCTAAATACGTCATAAATACAACTTAAATGTAAATCCTTTCCTTTCTGAACCTCTCTCCTCACGCTCTTTGTGCCTATAATGAAGTCTCATTCCACAATTAGAAGAAAGTATCTTTCCAAACCCTTAATAATTTTAAAACCCCCCTTTTAAATCTCTCAATGGCTTTTATGACCTTTCTCTAATAAGGTGCCCAAAATTCAGTCAGTATTCCAATTATAGCCTAATCACTGTTGGCTGCAAATTTATCATTACATTTTTGCTCTTTTACTTTATGCCCATATTTTAAAAATCAAGAATGTCATTGACCCTTTTACTCAAGCACCTTGGACTTCGTTCATCGCATCATTCAGAATCTTTTCATTGTGCGTATAAACTCCCATTCCTTGATTTTCCTCCCAAATGTATTATCCTAACTTACTCCACAATAAGTGACATCTTCCACCTCGCTAACATAAGCGTTAGCCAATGTCTCCTACAGTCTTGTAGTCTTGCATTTTCAAAAAATCAAGCCAAATAAAATGAAACAATGATCAAATAATAAGATCCTAACAATTTGGACTGCATAGTTCAGTGGCAGTAATATCTACAGTACAATTTACAACAAAGACTCCATTTCCTAACTCAATTTCTGCAGGATTTTACACGATATCGAATGCTACCTCAGTCACATAAGAATTGAATTCTAGTCCTGGAACTCCTCTTCAAAGTCCTGCAGATATCTTAAGAAAATTCTGAATAGCAACATTCCAAGTAACATGGAAAGGAAGTGTTGAATTTGCACTTGTGGAGTAATCAGATGAACCAGACAGCTATACTGTGCCACCAACTGTGCTTAACGTCAGCATTCCCAGATTTCATACTGCCATGATGCAGACTGATAATAACTGATGAAGCATACAGCTCAACTATGTTTGGCTCTGGGATAATGATGGGTTGTTGAAGGTCCAGTTTTGTCTCTTGCAACTGTTACATATCCTAATCCCCACGACAATGTGTGATGTATCTTACTCAAGAAAGGAAGATACTGGAATGAATAAACAGGAGTTTCTTTCTGTGATTTAATAACTATATCCATTGTTGTTTGTAAGGAGATTAAGAAAAATGCCAGGACAATAACTGTTTCTAATGTATTTCCAAGAAAAGACTGCTGAGTCTCGGTTTATATATACATCCTGATAGAATATATTGAACGGTTTTGGTGATTGTGCATTGAATCCCTATGAGGGAATTTTTCACTGCAACATAGTTTGGACTGCATTTTATTGTATTTTTCTGTCGCCTATGCTAAATTTCTGAAGTTAATTTTGTGGCATCTTAGAAGTTTAATTAAATTTTTCAAATGCAGAACTCTTTGTATTAATTCACCTAGCTGGTGATTAATCACGTCAGTTTTTTTCTAAGAAGATCTTTGAATTTCAGAAATTGGTTCATTAAATTTGGAGTTCTTCAATAAAAGTTATGTTTGGTTTCGTTGTAATTTACCATCAGCAGGAATATCATCTCAAACTCATTAACATTCATTAGAATAATTAACAAATGCAAAGTAATTCATTCTCACTCATTAAAGTGAAGAATTGAATAGTTCTAGTCCATTTCTGATTGAGCGATTTAGCATATCATTAGTAATAAAGTAAAATGATATGTATCAAAGTTTATAGCAATCCTGTCTGGGCTGTAAATGAGTGCATCTACCACCTCATAATTAAAGAAGCTTTATGCTCTCAACTCAGGATATCATCCTCTTAATTCCCTACATTTCTTTATTACAAATTTTATTAAAATACAGCAGATTTTCAAAACAATTTAATTAGATATGGGATTTGATTTTATACTTGACTTGTGAAAATTGATGAGGATAATGTTTATAATAAATGTACTGCTTCATGGGCCAGAATTTTTTGCTCGTCAGGCAGGCACGTGTCTGACCCGAATCAGCATAAAATGACGCGCAATATTTTGGTTGGCGGGTGCACATGGGAGACAGCAGCACAACTGCTGACAATTAACAGGCCTATTAAGGCCATTAAAGTCCCAACTGAATTAAATTTTTCACTGCCCATCCAGCCTTCTGGTTGTCGAGCAGGCGAAAAGACCAAGCAACCTTTGGATTTTTTAGGAACCCTCATCCACAGGCAGGATGAGGTTTCCAACAGCAAATAAAAATAAAATAAAAAATTTTAACATTTCATTAATAACATGTCCCTGCTCATGTGACAGAGTCACATAAGGGGACATGTTTTTTTAACATTTTAAAATTCTTTATTTTTATTGTTTTAAATTTTCATCTCCCTGAGGCAGCACTGTGCTTCAGGGGCTTTTCCTGTGCGCACCCGAGCACATGCGTGAAGTTCCCCCCTCGCCCTCCTCCCCCACCTCTCCCCCCCCCACACAGGTAGCACTGAGCGCTGCAGCAAGCGTTTTATGCTGGGCAGGCATTAATTGGCCCAACAGCGTGAAATTGCGGTCCGGCCCCAATCGTGGGCAGCGTTCGGCTTCCCGACTGCTCCCATTCACCTCCACAAAGCCCGCCCGACGAGGGCAAAATCCTGGCCATGATTTCTCCAAAATACTTTTGTCTACTTTATCTATAAAATGTCTTACCTGTTCTTTCATACTCTGTCTGTTTCTTTTGCTGGGAAAATATATTTAGATACATTTATTATTATTATTATTATTATTACTGCTAGGATGAATTTTATTTATTCTTAACTGATGTCTGATTTGTTTCTAAGTATTTTTTTAAATAATCCTGCTTAGTCTTTGGGTTAATTTTTGACCTTACATTCTTGGCATTTGTTGTGCTTTCTCACAGGAACATGCTGCCTTTCCACATTATGTCAGAAAGAAATACTTCAAGGAAACTGAATAAATCAAAAACAAGTGTCCTTATTATAGTTTTGGGCATTGCTCATTATAAGTAATTACAGACCTATTGCAAATATTGACAGTTGTGGTATGTTAAATAGAAAACTGCTCGGACATTATCTTAAGTTCATGTTTTCATTAAGCATTAGGGAGGGCAGCAATGTGCTGTTTAATTAGCAAGCTTAAAGGATCAACTTTTTTTTAAAAACTGCAATAATATTCTTGTAACAAAAATGACATTATTTTCAATTAAATATAACATTGTTTGGAAAGTTCATAATTCATGTATGTAGGACATTCATTCATGTGCATATTAAATGATTTGGAAGCACTGACTTAATCTCTGGAGGAAAAAAAGTTGCCAGTATAGATAAAATAAACATAAATGAACATAAAATCACTCGTGGCCTGTCGCTCTTGTGCTCATGATGCCTTTAACTTATGTTTGTGAGTGCTATGTCTAGGTGCTCCCCCCTCACCGGCAGCGGCATTGGAGACAGGCTGCTGACCCTGCTGTCTTGTTGACCTTGATGACCTTGGCGGTCGTCCTCTGGCCAGTGGAGCCTGTGCTGGCCCCACCTAGGAGAGGGTGGCCAGTGCCACGGCTGGCATCACCCCAATCGCTGCTGCCTCATTAGATGCCATGGTCACTGGCAGGGGGTCAGAGGAGCTGCTGCCATCATCTGGAGCACCCTGAGAAGAGCCTGCAGAGACAACAGGCAGCTCGTGCGCCAATGTGAGGTCACTCTTGACCTCCCTGCTCATCATTGATGGACGGGCACCTAGCTGGGATACTCGGTGCCTCATCCATCTCCGACACTGACACTGACCACCTGAGGTCAGTGCCTGTGTGGGGGCTTGCAGGCCTGAGCACAACCCCAGGATCCCCTGATTCCGTCCCTGGATCTGCCTCTCCATGAGAGTCACCACTCTCTCCATGGAGGAGGCAGTGCACTCGGCCATGACGGTCAATACAGTGGTCACACTCCACATGGACTCCTCCATCACCGAGACCATGGCATGCAGACCCTCATGGATCTCCGCCAGATCCTCCTGCACATCTCGCTGGATATCCAGCATCTGCCGCCTAATAGACGATTCCAGAGGCTCATCATCAGCCTTCGACTGAATATTGTGCTGGTCCCCAGCAGTCCTCCGACTGCTGGAACCCTGGCCACTCTCTGCCTCCGCCTGCACCTCAAGTGATTGTGAAGTGCCCTCACCAATGTGCACCAAGATACTAGCCGCCACTCTATTGCCCACCAAGGTGCTGATATCTGCGCTGGTGCCTGCTTCAGAGAGAGGGTGTGAAGCAGGTGAAAGTGACGCCCAGTGGTCCTCCGGTGTCAGGTGTGACCCTTCGGGGTCTGCAGATCGGACGCCTGCTGGTGAGCCTAAAAGGGAGAAGATGGACATGTCACTAGTTAAAATCCTCACACTGTCACTGCACATGCCAGGCACCCTGGTGAGACAATGGAGATCTGTGTCACGATGCCATTGTCTTTCAGTGGTCAATAGGGACTCCAGGTTCGAGGCTCACATCAATGAAGAGTACAATCCGAAAGTCTCGCCTCTGGGCACTATGCCCTTACCTTCGTCTGGCACCCCCGCCTCTTTACGCCCGGTTGCACTGGGAGCGTGCCAGCTCTCCAGCCCTAGGGCCTCCTGCTCAAACATGGTCAGCAGCAACAGGTTGGGCGGGCCTCCGCCTGTATGTGTCCTCTCTGCTTGTTTATGGCTCGTCTTCTCCTAAAAGGACAAAAGAGCATTGATTAGTCCATTACAGCCTGGCCAACACCTCGCAGGGTACAATCAAGTCGTGGCCCTCGAGGCACAAGGCACTCAGTCCAAGCAGCCAGGGCTCACCCAGTTGGCCAGCTCCAGCGTGATTGACAGTTGGCACTCAGACTCTAGCACCGCTGAGGTTAAACCTTAACACAGCTGCACACTGACCCATGCCAACACGGCACTCACCCTTCCTGAATGCAGCAGGTCATTGAAGCACTTCCGGTACTGCACCCATGTGTGCTGCACCACATCATGGCTGCTAACCAGGGCTGCCACCTCCTCCCATGCCGTCTTGGTGAGGTGCGGTGGCCTCCTCCTCCCATCTGTGGTACAAGATTGTCCCTCCCGGCAGCCACCTCCTCCAGGAGTACAGTGAGGCACTCATCAGAAAAGTGGTGGGGTCGAGTGCCCACCTGACCTGCCCTCCCGCCTGGCATTTGCAGATGCACCCGACTCCGTTGTTGCAACAGCAGACAGACGTCCTTCCCTGGCAGCCTTTCTGGGGCTGCCTGGGTTGCTTTTAAATAGGTCGACGGGTCGCCAATGAACCCAATGGCCAATAGGCCCCCTACCCCTCTTGGCCCTTCTCAGCCGGTGTGGAGCCGCGTTTCATGCTGGATGGGCCTTAATTGGCAGCGGCGGTTGGTTTAGCAGCCGCTCCCAGGCCCGCCTGCCCAATGAGGGGAAAATTCTGCCCAGTATTTTAATATTGTGCTAAATTGGATTCACCTTGTGTTTGAGATCTAGAGAATAGTGTTACGATCTGGGTGGAAACCAATAACTTTTGAAAAGAAATTTGAACTCTCAGTTATTAAATGAAACAATTGCGCCAGGAGATTTCATGTTTGAAATAAAAAAAACCTTACAGCACCAGAGTTAAATAATACAATTACTGCTGACTTAACACTAGATTTTGTAAACACTTATTCTTTCTGCCCACAAATCTGAACACAACACTTCCTGTTCTCATTCTATTTCCATTCAAGAGTTCCCCTATAGTTTACAGGATCTTGACGGTTCATTCACCTTCTCGGATCAAACCAAGATGTGCCACAGCTTTCAGGGATTCACTTTGATTCTCTTTGGTGTTCCCATTATTTACTATGATATCAGGTTTCTTGGGGCCCTTCCACTAATATCAGGCTAGGCAACCCTCCAACTCTCCTTAAGCACCTCTTGGGGACTCCCTAGCTCAAACATGAGTCTTACCGCACTCTTGCTTAGTCACTCCACATCAGGAAATGCCTTGGTTTTTGATAATCCTTTGCTATTGGCCTACAGCTCCTGGCAGGCTCTCCCTCTTTGCTTATCTCAAAGCTGCTACTAGGCTAACTTCAAGTACCCTTTCTATGAGAAATCAGCAGAGTGGCATCATCAATGAAAGATTTTTGACTTACAGGCCTGAATTTTACCCTTGACGGACACATGCAATCGGTGGGCCTGGGACCAGCCAGGAAACGGAACGTCGACTGTGATCAGCCTCCAACCGTGATTTCACGCTAGCTGGTCAATTAACGACCAGCCAATGTGAAACGCATGCTGGAAAGCTCAGCGCTGCCAGGGTGGGGGCGGGAAGAGGGTGGGTGATGATGTCATCACAGGCATGGGTGAGCGCTGCGAGAGAGCTCCCTGAAGGCATGGAGAGCTGCAGACCTTCAAATGATTAAGTAAAGGTTTAAAAAGCTGCCAAAAGATGTCCATGGCATCATAATCAATCACCTGAAAATTTACCTCATAAAAATGCTGTCCACTATATTTATTTTTATTTTATTTCATAAAGGAGATTTCATCCCACCCTTGGATGAGGTTTGAAATGTAAAGGCCGCCTGGCCGATTCACCCGTCCGCCAACCATAAGGTTGGATGGGCCATGAAAAATCGGAGACAATTACGCCGTTAATGGGCTTAATTGCCCTCTTAATTGTCGGCGGGCTCGCTTCCGACTTTTGCGTGCACCTGCCAAGCGAAATAACACGTAGGTGCGCGATGACGTCAGGACCCCACATCTTCTCGTGTGATTTTATGCCTCATCAGGTCTGGCGCACACCCACCTGTGGGATGTAAAATTCTGCCCATAAAATTAGCAGAATTTACCTTCTCTGGATTGCTGGGCAATAGTAACATAGGAACAGGAGGAAGCCATTCAGCCTGTTGAGCCTGTTCCATCATTTAATTAGATCATGGCTGACCTATTAGTTAACACCATCTACCCACCTTGATTCTGTAACCCTCAATAATCTTGCCTAACAGAAAGTTTTGTATTTATGTATGTATCTATTTATCTATTTGTCTATCTATCCAGCTCCTCTTCCAACATCTGCCGCCTCCCCACACAAGCATCTGCTTTCCCCAACCCTGATATTGGCTTTAGATCACAACATATTGCAGCCGGCTGATTTTCTACTGCAGTAAATAAGCAAGCTGTACTGGAGCGCCCATTAGGTTACTTCAGCTTGCCAGAGAAATGGTACTAAGGCCTGTCAAGCTTCCAGACCGGGCATGCTATTGATATGCGCTTGTTTGACTTCCATGTAGAAAATCTGCCCGGTTCATGGTGTTTGTAAGCATACAGCAATATTCTACTAAAGGTCTACTTCAATGTCATGAGCTGCCAAGCAAAAGAGAAGCCGTTCAATAAATTATCTGAATTTTGACTTAGCATTTATCCACACTACAAGGAATCTTATTGAATAATTTTACAGATCCCCAAGGCATACTCCATTTTCTTATTTCAGTGCAATCTTGTAAAATAAGATGATGAGATTTTCTTTTATATATGAAAAGCTAATTCTGAAAAAGTGTAAGTTGAACAAAGCTAAAGCTTCACTGCCACCCATATGTATAGATTTGCGTTCAAAAACTTGACAAAATCTACTTCCAGCATATTAGACCCAGTGACAGGGTAAAGTTGCCATCAGCTAGAAGTTCAACCATGCCCTATCCATTGGTGTGGAATGTATACTGATAAAATCACTGCTACATTGGTCAGGACATGTTGTCAGTACAGAAAATTCCAGATGTTAAAAAAGGTGCTAAGCGGTGAGTTGGAGTCCAGCAAGGGGAACATGATAGCCAGAAGAGCTACACAACCATGTTTAAACTTAACATTTTCCTATGTAGCAATACATAGAGATGTCAACTGATATAGGCATAGTACACATGTCTCCTGATCAAGAAATGGCAAGAGCAGAAATATGAATGGCAGCTGGGCTGTTTGGTTTTGTGAAAGATAAGTTTGCTTATTCTTGTATTGACCAGTATAGTCATCAAAGTTCTGGTTAAGACTGACTCTTATTCCATCAAGGGCCATTGAGCAAAATTTTCCGCTCCCTCCAGTGGTGGGTTTCATGATGGGCGGATGTGGTAAATTTGGAGTGAGGCCCAAAGTCTGAATTCCACTGGCGGGAAAACAAGTTGCAATTTTCCCCTCAGTAATTTCATGGTGTGCTGATGGTGGGTCAGCTTTCCCGATGATCCATGTTGGAAACCCTATTTGCATGTATTAACATGACATGCATACTCATTGGGCAGAATTTCATGTCCTGCAGGCGGGCGCACGCCTGACCTGATCGGGAGTAAAATAGTGCGCGATGACGTCAGGCAAGCACTTGTGCAACATTTTGGTCGGTGGGCGCGCGCAAAAGTCAGCAGCACGCCCGCCGACAATTAAAAGGCCTATTAAGCCCATTAATCAATTAATTAAGCAGTATTGTTTTTGCTGCCCATCCAACCTTATGGTTGGTGGGTGAACGAATCAGCCAAGCGGCCTTTGAATATTTCAGGAAAGCTCATCCACAGGAGGGATGAGGTTTCCAACAGTAATTTTAAAAATAATTTTAAACATCATTTTTAATATGTCCCTGTTCATGTGACTAAGTCACATGGGGGGACATGTTTCCCTTATTTTTAAAAGCTTTATTTTTGATTGTGAAATGCTTCAGCTGCCTGAGGCAGCCCTGTGCCTTTCAGTGCGCACTCCCCCACGCATGTACACACTTCAGCGCTCGTACTCCTCCCGGCAGCACCCCGGCAGCGCTGAAGCTCCCAGCGTGCGTTACATGCTGGCTGGTCGTTAATTGGCCAGCCAGCGTGAAATCGTGGCCGGAGCCCGGTCACGGGTGGGGATCCGTTTCGTGGCCACTCCCGGGCCCGCCCACTGCACCCACCCGCCAAAGGGAAAATCCTGCCCATTAAATACGTAAGTCACTGGAATCACATTCTCCCTCCCAATCATGTGCCACGCCAGCAGGAAATTAGACCAGCCGGAATCACAACCGGATATTAGCAGCGTGCAGCTGTCCACCCTCACCTCACTTGTGACTCCGAAGTGAGTGCAACATTCAAAGCCTACCTGTAACAGCGCTGCTCCGAGATTGGTGGGGCTGTCTAGCTGGGCTGCTGATGGTGGGTGCCTCAGGTGCCTAGTGGGCCTGCTGATGGTGGGTGCTGTGCTTCTCTTGGAGGACTACATGCAGTGTGTGCTGCAGCTTTCAGGCAGGGCTGCACTCTACCAAGAATGTGGACATGGGTAGAGGGGGGTGGGGGTTGATGACTGGAGGAGGGGGGGATTAATGCTTGCACAAGAGGGACTGGTACTCAAAGCTCTAATGGAGGGGGTCGCCTCTGTAAGGGACCATGTACACAGCCTCAAGATAGGGAGGGGTGAGGCCCACCTGGGGCATGGGCACATCAATAATGATGGGCTCAGGAGGGAGGGCAAAAATGTTCACTACAATAACAATGGGCTGCAGGGTTACTGGGGAAGGCTGGAGAATTACTGGATAGAAGTCTACCTGCACATCATGGGGTTCCAGGAAGGGATGTGAACAGTGACAGGGGGAGGATTGAAGATGGTCTGGAAGTAGAAGTGCAGCACTAACATCTTAAAACCCGGAATCAATGACGCAGTTTAAAAATAAAACTGTAAATAAAACTCCACAGGAGGTGTCTGAGGCAGTGTGGGAGCAGCCCATGGATGGACTCAGCGGCTCTTTCAGGAGGCACCTTCATACTTATTAGATTCTCAACATGGAGATGACGGGTCACCTTATGGAACTCATGAACGCTTTCTTGAGGACTGAGAGTTGGAAGCACTAAGTGATGGCGTACTTTTAAGTGAGACAGCAGTAGTCAATGGGCTCACATTAGAGATGGTCTCATTGAGCATTTCAATGTCAGGAATGTGAGAAGGGAAGAGGCATCCAGCCATTAAGGGAGCACAGCTGCTGGATATCTGCAAGATGCTCAATCAAACCCTGTAATGAACATTGTCCAATTGACATGGGCTAGGGGCCAAAAGGCATCCGGTTATTCAAAAAGTGCAAGGCAGGCTTAATCTCTAATCAAAATCAGGCAACATAGAAGTGCGTTTCGTGAGGGTGACCATAGCATGGCTGTGCTCTAGCCTCTTCCATCCTCTATGGACTTGAGATGTCAGGATGTTGAGGTAGCTTCTTAGACATCTATAATCTGTGAGGGGGCCCCTCAGCTACAAGGCTGCAACAGGGAAAAGCGAGTCATGCAGACACAGCACTAGGGCATGACAGTGGCTTTCTGCTGAGAGTGAGAGGCCTACTATAGTTGTTCAATCTGAATTCATCTGTTGGATTTATCTGTCCACAGGAAGAAGGAGGATTACAGAATGGAGGCTGCACTCAATGCTGCCTTCTTGAATGCAGTGCTCAAGTTAAGGAGAAAAAGGGCTCAGTGTCATCTAGCACACCTTAGAGAAGACCTCCAGCCTGAGGTCCATGAAGGGAGCACCAGGAAGAAGCGGAGGCTGAGGAGGTCAGGCCCATCCCACAGAGGCAAATGACATGGCCTAGAGTCTACCAAAAACACCTTTCCTATCTGAAGATGAGCGAGAGACAATGCTGCACATGTCTGTGACTGTCATGAGATATGCTGGCTCATATCTGCCACGTTCTGCAGGAGGAGCTAACACCCCATGGACTGGGAGGCCATCCTCTGTCAGTGCCCCTGAAGGTCACTGCTGCTTTTTTGCAAGCGGCTCATTCCAGGAATCCTCAGTTCTCCATACAAAAATATATAAAGGTGATGACAGATGCCCTCTACAGTAATGCTCATCATTATATAAACCTCACAATGGATGATGTTAGCCAGGCTGCTAGATTTCTGAGATTTGCACCGACCTCAGGCTTCCCTTGAGTGTGGGGCCAATCGATAGCACATGTGTCTGTGAGAGCTCCCTGGCTGCCGCCCCGGATCTTCACTAGCAGAAGAGGGTTCCAATCCCTGAATGTTCATCTGGTGTGTGATTATCAGAAACACATCATGTACGTTTGTGCCGGGTATCCTGGGAGTTCCCATGACTCCTACATCCTGAATCACTCCCAGGTGCCACAGGTATTCAAGGGGCCATAGCATTTACAGGGTTGGCTGCTGGCTGACAAAGGGTACCCGCTAAAGAGATGGCTCATGACACCCATGCGTCATCCTCAAAGTGCCTCGGAGGAGAGATACAACACGGCGCACTGTGCAGCAAGATCATCATAGAGCAGACCATTGGCATCCTGAAGATGTGCTTCTGATGCTTGGGCTGCTCAGGTGGAGCTCTGCAGTACTCACCAGAGAGGTTGTCTCCCATCATCGTGGTCTGTTGCTCCTTGCACAACCTCCACTTCAAAAGAAAGATCACTTGCCAGAGGGAGACATGGAGGAGGCTGAGAACTCCTCAGATGATGAAGACCTGGAGGGGCAGGAACCTGAAAAGGCTGATGAGGGTCACCTTCCAGGTGATGGTACCCTCGCTGTGCCACAACATGAAAGATGTGCCCACGACATTCTGAAAGCCAGAAGTTTCCAGCAGGAGTAAGGTCCAGGCAAAGGTACCCAAGTGCTTTTCTCCCGTCTCTCAGTGCCATGCCAGTGATTGGAAAGGCCTTTATAACTAGTGGCATTGCGAGCAAGGTCAGCAATCGGCCTTGGGCCTGCAACCCTCAAGTATCATGAAGCCCTCATCTCTGGAAAGGTCAGCAGCCAAAGGTGTATATAGCGGCTGTGGAAGCTGAAAGGCAGCACACCAGTGCAAACCCTGCATCAACTGCACATGAGCAGTCATGGTCACCCGAATGTGTGGCCACCGAGATGCGCACATGGTTCTGGAAGTTATATTGGCTGCAGGTCCTGTTCTTCCACACAAACTATGAAGACTAGATCATTGTCAATTAAACAACAAAACTTGTAAGCCTCCAAAACACATGAGCACACATAACCCTTTGGTGTGTTGTAAGGCCCAAAGGTTCTACACCCAAAGCACAGACACTTTCAGGAAAGAGTTTGACACATCTCCCTGACCTTACACAAGGGGCAAGAGACTAACATGAGTCTGCTCAACATCACAAGAATCGGAGGCTCACAAAAGGAGGCAATGACGGACTGGGAGCTTGCATCACCTTTGTAGATGCACATGAGCGACACTTTCAAATTATGAGACCATTGGGAAGGCTGACTGCCACACCTTGTTGTCTGTGATGACCTTGGTGGGCATCCTGTAGAGGGGCGAGGCTTCGAGGCTGCTTTGGGCCTCCTGTTGTGAGGCTGGTGCACTGTCCTGGGCCTGTGGAGCTGGAGGTGATGGGGTCACAGGCAGAAGTGATTGGGACCAGCTGGACTCTCTCAGAGTCACCTAAGTGGAGGGCCCCTGCCTTACTCCTTGAGGAGAAGGGGTCCTGGAGAGAGGTCTAGGTGTCCTGCCCCCCTCTCGCCTAGCCACTGATGGATCCCACCAATGCTTATGGCAATGGAGTGCAGGTCTGAGAACAAATACGGAAGAAGCTGTTAGACCAAGGCCTCCAAAGCAGTCGTCATCCTTCCCATGGAGACCTCGAGATGTGCGCACGTCGGAGTCATGACAATAGAGAGAATGTAGACGGACCCCTCCATCCTTCACTCTAGTCTGTTTACTGCCTCTTGCAACTCTACCTGATGTTCCGCCACCTGTCTTTGCATCCCCAGCATGTGTGCTGCAGCCATTTCCAGAGGATCATCATCTGACTTTGGTTCAATGGGTGCCTGATCTCCAGCAGTCCTCCAAGTGCTAGAGATCTGGGCTGTTACTGCCTCCAACTGCTGCGGAGATGTGTCAGTGAGGTGCTTCCCAGAATGCGAACCCAAACCTAATCTAGATCTATGACCCACTGGGATGTGTGTCTCTGCGCTGGTGGGGGTGGGGGGGTTCAGGGCAGGTGGTGCGCAGGCGAACGTAGTGATGGATCTACATCTGAAGCATCTTCATCATCCTCCTCTGAGGTGGCCTGGGGCTGTGGCTTATGGTAGCTCAGGTGGTCTTCTGGGCTTGCATGTGCCTGTAATGGAGAGAAGGTAGATTTAGTTCATGAGCAGTCTGAATACTACATTACATGTCACTCACAGTGAATGTCAGGATGTGATCAACTCATGGAGGGCTCATCCATACTGGTTTGCTGGGAGAGGCTGATCTCGCCTTCACTGCAGGAGCGATCTCTGTCCTCCCCTGCCAACTTAGGAGCATCCTCCATGAAGCGACTGAACTCCAGGATGTCGGCCGTTTCTTCTCCGGTCTGGGACCTCTCCCTCTTTTCGTGGGCAAGCTTGGCCTGCATGTAGACAAAGAGATGGACTGTGATGAGGAGGGATGGAGTAGAGGCTGGGAAGCATGCCTCCTGGTGTTTGTGCAACACGATAGGTGAGATGCTAGTGAACTATCTGTGAGACATTCAGTGCTGATATCCCCCCAGCTAATATTGTGTGAGATCCCTGCGGAGTCGAACCCTTTGAGTACATGATGTCATTATGAGAGCTTGAGTTTGAAGCGTGCTGAAGATTGACTTAACTTGGTGGTGCGGATGAGATCATTCATTCTCTTCCTTCACTGCAGGGCATTCTGCTGGCTATTGCACACCCCCCTCCTTTGTGACTACCTCCCAAGCCAGTGAGGTGAGGTTGGTGGACCTCCTGGAACCATCCCTCGGGTAAAGGACATCCTGATGTTGGTGGACACCTCTTATTAAAGTCTCCAGTGGCTAAACCTCGGGGCTACACTCTTCTTAGTTCAGGAGGCAGTCTCGGGTCCGTGGTGAACACAGCTGAGCTGCAGAGCAAGTGTATGGGTTTAGGTGGTTAAGTATGGCGCCAGGAGCTTCAAGCTCATTAGGTGACGGCGGTATGGACGAATCAGTGTCCACGCTGCCATGTGATTTGGACAGCTGCTCACTGATGCATAATTATGAGCTTCCAAGCATAAAATCTGCTCAACAGACTGCTCAACAGAAAGGATATCCGATCACAGGACAGGATAGCTGCAGAGGCTCCACAAAGTATATGTATCTATGGAAAGTACAATGGGTTGTCCAAGATTTAATTGTTCAACTGGCTAAAGCTAGTGCATTCCATCACAGGTATCTTTGGCATTGTTGAAGTTTTGCTCGTCATTCAGTATTGATAATACATTTAAGTCCTCTACATATGGTGGTTGATCTAATTCAATTTTGAAAGATGCAGTTGTTTATACTTTTTGTTACATTTTAACTGCCAAGGTATTAGGATCATATGTATGTTGAAAAGCAGAGTCTGAGTTACGACCTTTGAGTTTGAATATTGATAGTTATAAATTTGATAGAAAAGATACTCTCTGAATTGTGGGGAAAGTGAGGCCCACTAAGCAAAATGGTTGATATCAATGAACTTAAGAAAATATTGGTATTAAAATCCAAAAATGTGACAACCACAAAGAGGAACATTATTCATTATCTTCATGATAACCTCTGCATGGCATGGATGAGTGTAACAATTCCAGTGAAATATTAGGGAAAATTAGCAAAAGGGTAAACTAAAGGGTGTTGGACCTTCCTCAAGCAAAAGGATTCATTGGCATAGTCATCCAACCTGGACGTAGCAAGCTGCCACGTGAACAGGATAGTAAATGAAAATATGCTGAAGGAGCAAAGCAGAAAAAAGAGACGACTATTGGAGAAAATTCTGAAGGAGAGAATCTATCTCCACTTGGAGAGGCAAGGTTTGATCAGGGATAGTCAGCATGGCTTTGTCAGAGAGAGGTCACGCCTAACAAATTTGATTGAATTTTTTGAGGAGGTAACCAGGTGTGTAGATGAGGGTAGTGTAGTTGATGTAGTTTATATGGATTTCAGCAAAGCCTTTGACAAGGTCCCACATGGGAGACTTATAAAGAAGGCAAGTGCACATGGGATACAGGATAATTTGATAAGGTGGATTCAAAATTGGCTTAGTTGTAGGAGACAGAGGGTGATGACAGAAGGATGCTTTAGTGACTGGAAGCCAGTGTCCAGTGGTGTACCACAGGGATCTGTACTGGGTCCCCTATTATTCGTCATTTTGGATTAGTATGTTTGCAAATGACACAAAGATTGGCCGGGTGGTTAACAGTGAGGTTGAGTGTCTTGTGGTACAGGACAATATAGACGGGATGGTCAAATGGGCAGATAAGTGGCAGATAGAATTTAACCCTGAAAAGTGTGAGGTGATACACTTTGGAAGAAGTAATTTGACAAGGAAGTATGCAATAAACGGCATGACACTAGGAAGTTCTGAGGAACAAAGGGACCTTGGCGTGTGTGTCCATAGATCTCTGAAGGTGGAGGGGCATATTAGTGGCGTGGTGAAAAGGGCATATGGGACACTTGCCTTTCTCAATCGAGGCATAGATTACAAAAGTAGGGAGATCACGTTGGAGTTGTATAGAGCCCTGGTGAGGCCACAGCTGGAATATTGTGTGCAGTTCTGGTCGCCACATTATAGGAAGGATGTGATTGCACTGGATGGGGTGCAGAGGGGATTCACCAGGATGCTGCCTGGGATGAAACATTTAAGTTATGAAGAGAGGTTGGATAGACTTGGATTGTTTTTGTTGGAGCAGAGAAGACTGAGAGGTGACCTGATTGAGGTGTACAAGATTATGAGGGGCATGGACAGGATGGATAGGGAGCAGCTGTTCCCCTTAGTTGAAGGGTCAGTCACGAGGGGACATAAATTCAAGGTGAGGAGCAGGAGGTTTAGGGGGGATGTGAGGAAAAATTTTTTTACCCAGAGGGTGGTGATGGTCTGGAATGCACCGCCTGGGATGGTGGTGGAGGCGGGTTGCCTCACATCCTTTAAAAAGTACCTGGATGAGCACTTGGCATGTTGTTGCATTCAAGGCTATGGGCCAAGTGCTGGTAAATGGGATTAGGTAGGTAGGTTAGGTGTTTCTCACATGTCAGTGCAGACTTGATGGGACAAAGGGCCTCTTCTGCTCTGTGTGTTTCTGTGATTCTGTGAAATGGACCAAAACATATACAGATATCTTGTGTTGTAATATCAATGGTTTAGTAACCTTTGAATAGAAAAAGAAAAGAAAGAGCAAGGGCAGAATTTTCTGCCTGCCGGGAGAGCGGGCCCAACCCAATCTCTGGCGGGCGTGGAGCCAATCCCTGCTGGAGAAGTGGGTCTCGCTGCCATTTTGAGTGGGCGGGCCAATTAAGGCCCGCCCAGCATGACGCCCGGCGGGAAGCGCTATGCGCTTCCTGTGCGGGCAGGGGGGATTCCCCAAAAGTGAGAGTGCGCTCTTTCGCGCATTCGCACAAAAGAGTGCACATCTCTCTGAGGCTATGTGCTGACTCAGGGAGATCGATGACAGTTGTACAAACATTAAAAATAGAGAAAAAAAATCCTTAACATGTCCCCCTCATGTGACAATGTCACACAAGATGGGACATGTTAATACATTTCACAAAAACTTTATTACACTTTTTTAAACCCTACATGAAACCTCATCCCGCCGGTGGATGAGGTTTCATGTTTTTTCTATTCCCCGTGGGACTCCTGGCCTGCCCACCAACCTTAAGGTTGGACGGGCAGGTCCTTTAATTTTTTCAATGATCCTTTCAATGGCCTCAATTGGCCATTGACAGGTCGGCGGGTGCACAGCTGATTTGGCTGTTCCCCCGCCTTCCTGAAAATTTAAATGGGGCGGGTTCCCCCCGACGTCATCCCGCATCATTTTGCGCGTCGGTGAGTGGGCCCCACCCCCTGCACGCCGACAGCAAAATTCAGCCCTAAGAAAGGAAGAAAATACATTCCAGGAGTAATGGGGAGCCAAGTGCCTAGCAAGAATGAGGAATTTAAAGAAATCCATAAAATTAAAGAAATAGTCAAGGAAAAAATAGTAGAAAATCTCTTGCACTTAATAAATGCATCCTAGGGCTTCAAAAGAGATAATTGCAGAGCTAGTGGATGCAATGGTTCTGATCTTACAGAATTCCTATCCTAGAACAGTTCCCAAGAATTAGAAGGTAATGAACATAACCCAGCTAAGTAATACAGGATGAAGAGAGAAAATGAGGAACTACAAGATAGTTAGCCTAACATCAGTAGTGTGTAAAATGCTACAATCTATTAAAAAGGCTGGGATAACAGGGCACTTAGAAAATCATAATATCATTATGCAGAGTCAGCACAGATCTATGAAAGGGAAATTTTCAAAAGGTCAAAATTCGGAAACTACTCTCCTGGATTATGTGACAAACTTCAAAGAAATATTGAACAGAGCATGTGAGTTAGCTAGGGAACATTTAAAGATATCACAGCCAGTGATGAAAGCAAAGGCAGACAGGAGAGCCACAGCTCGTAGTTTTATTGCTGGGGAAAAGGTGTTAGTTTTGTTACCAGTTCTGGGTGAATCATTAAAGGCAATTTTTGGTGGGCCTTACAGGATTGAAAAGAAACAGAGTGAAGTAACTTATTTAATAAATGCTCCAGGTAGAAGACAGAAGCAGAGGGTGCTTAAAAAAGTACTTTGACAGGGAAGATGAACAAAATGAGATGTTAGTGGTGGTAGATAAGGAGAAAGAGGTAGAATTGAAGGATTCTGAAATTGATTTTCCTCAAATCAAATTGGATAATGAGGGGATACTTAAAAAATTCAATATAATATATTGAGTTACACTCCAGACAAGTGTTGAAGTGATTTGGAGAAGCTATTGCAGTCACACAAAGCTTGACTTGCTGAGAGGATATTGGTAAGTACTGTTATTGGAGAGAGCAAAGGAGATATCAACTTTTGTGATGCCAGTTGGACTATATCAGTTCAAATTTGTGCTATTTGGTATGAAAAATGCACCAGCAACATTCCAAAGACTGACAAACAAAGTGATTGCAGGGCTGAGCAATTGTCCTGTTTATATTGATGACTTGATGGTTTTGATTCAAACATGGGAGGGGCATTTACAGCATCTGGAAGAATTGTTTAATTGACTGCAAGAAGCTAATTTGGTGATTAGCTTGGCTAATAGTGAGTTTGAAAAAGCGCAAATTACATATCTAGGCCATATCATTGGGCAAGGAAAGGTAGCTCCGAGAAATATGAAAGTAAAATCCATCTTGAATTTCCCAGTGCCTACAACAAAATGAGAAGTTTTGAGATTTCTGGGCATGAGTGGGTTTTATCAGAAGTTTACAGTGAATTTTAGCACCTGACTGAACCATTAAAAAAGAACAAGAAGTTCCAATTGGCACAGGAATGTCAAAAGGCATTTGACAGTTTAAAAACTATATGGACTATGACACCAGTTTTGGCAGTACCCAATTATGCCAAGCAGTTTAAGTTACCAGTTGATGCCAGTGATGTAGACACTGGTGCTGTACTGCTGCAAGAAGATGAAGTACAACAGAGAAGATAGTTAATGATCGAAAAAGAGACTCTGGCTCTGGTGTTAGCGTTGCAGCTTTTCTGGGTTTATGTTGCAAGCAACTCGTCAGAAACAATTGTTTATACAGACCACAGTCCTTTAAAACTTCTGGACAAATTTTGAGACTGAGGTGCAAGACTGTTCAGATGGAGTTTATTACTGCAACCATTTAATTTACAGATTATACATGTGGCTGGATAGGAAAATCTAATGGCAGATGCATTGTCGAGAATTTAAAGCTCAAAAGAAATTGGACATTTAAAGCCTGGACACTGGACTAAAATGACCTTTGTTAATACCAAGGATTTGTATATATATTGTTATGTTAATCCATGCACCTGCTAATGTAATAGTTTAGGTGTGTAGGTTTATATAGCAAGTAGTGTTAGATGGGTTGAGAAAATGAAGCCATCTTTTTAAATTATGATGGTTCGGTTTTCCATGAGGATGGAGGTGTTACAGAAGTACAATCATTTTCATAATGTTTTTCTGGTTTATTGTAAAGTAGGTTTATGGGTGTGAGTGTGGATGATTCTGTCTGTGTGATTTAATTATATTTGGAGTTAGGTAGACTGCAAACTTGAAATAATCAGAAGAAGCTTGGTGTAGAAATGTACTTGAAATGCTGATGATTAAACATGGATGGGGTCTTAGCATGTAAGGCATGAAGGAAATTTGCATTTTTAGATAAGTGAAGGGATTGTTTGGATTTCAAAGGGATGTTAGCCTGTTTACAACTAGCCAGATAAACAAGGCTAAGGGATGTGTTTATTTTTCCCAAAGGTTACTAACAATATTGGCAACATGAAAGCTTTTATATTATGGGAAAGGTACAGTTCCAAAGACAAATGGAACTATTGAATTTACATATTAAAGAGAGAGAAACATATATAAAGGAGAATGAAAGGTTATGTTGGAGAGACCATGTAAGATCTAACAGGAATGTGTGAAACAACCTGAAAGAAGCCTCCAGCCATTTTTGTCCAATAACTGAAGTTGGAAAAAACCACTTGGAATTCCATTGTCAAGTGGGTACTGTGTTAATTTGCTTTTTTAAAATCTAAAATCTATTTTGGACAGTTGCCTTATAGGGGGGCATATAATGGGGAGTCAGGTTAATTAGGAATTTTAGGATTTGTTATAGCATTAAGTAATTATAGTCTTTTGTATGTGTCTGAAATCTTTTCTTTTGTTAATAAATATTTTAATTTATTTTTTTAAATCTCTAAAGGTCTTGGTTGACTTATTACTTCTGAACTCAATGCAGACATCTTCTCATAATAAATACAAATTGCAAAGCCATTGTGATAGCGTGACCAAGTTTCCCTCATGGATTTGGTCCACCTGGCACACATCATCTGCCACGTCATAACATGTACTTGTATTTATATAGTGCCTTTCATAACCTCAGCATGTACCAAAGAGCTTTCTAGCTAACGAAATAACGGAGTCAATCTGGCAGTCATTTTGCAAACCACCAGTTCCTAAATGAACAGAAATGTGGTAATGTCCAGCAAATCTGTTTTTGTGATGTTGATTGCAGGAAACATGTTGGCCAGGACACCAGGGATAAGTCTGAAATAGTAATGTCCACCTAAGACAGCAGATAGCTTCAGTTGAATGTCTTATCTGAAAGAAAGCACCTCTGACACTATAGCACTCCCTCAGTTAATAATGGATGTATCTATATAGTTTGTGCTTAATTTGTCTCTCTGTGAATATTTTTTCTTCTAGTAATCCAAGATTAATCTTTGAGGCAGTTTGAAAAATGATGAAAAATTACTGTGCAAAAAATTCATTTTAATCTCATGGTAAGGCATTCAGTATTCCCTTTTAAAAGAGATATCAGTGATGATTAATTTATTCTATTCACAGATGATCATTTATTTCATCAGTCAGTGACGATGGCCTCTGAAGGGCCAAACAACATAACATTAAAAATTCATTTTCACGTCAAATACTTCATCACCTTGGGGATTTTATTTGAATAAATGATCCTAGCAACATTTTGATACTTCCTAACAGTTTTATTGAATAATATGAAATAAACTGCAACATATTCAGATTTTATTACACAAAGCAGAATATTCCTGTGACCTAAGGTGTTACTGAATACAGAAAAGACATTTCATTCACCTGGGTGTTGAATATTGTAACTGGATGACAACTTAAAAGGGATTTAATACTCACATGCATGACTTGCACAGTTGAGTTGTGTGAGTTTTTGTCATGCACAGAATCGATGATAATGAACATTCCACCCATGGCAAAATGGGGCCAGAAAGGAGTTTCTGTTTTGAAGGCTAAGACTGTTAATCCTGTAAATGAGTACTTCCATCTGTCTCCACTGGAAAAGAATATGTTGTCAATGTAGCAGTAAAGGAGGAGGCTTTAGCATTATTGGATAGGTCAAAAATAGATAAAGAGAATGTACATAAAGTTTGGCACTCCTCAAAGTAGAAAAGGCACCCGTCTGGATGGGTTTCATCCTAAATTACTGAGAGAAGCAAAGGTGAAATTATGGAGGTTCTGGACACAATCTTCAAATCCTGGGCTTTTATATGTGGCAGTGCCAGAGGACTGGAGATTTGCATATGTTATATCTCTGTTCAAAAGAGGAGAGAGGGATAAACCCAACAACTACAGACCAGTCAGCCTAACATTGGTGGCATTACACAGAGGCTTACCACCTCTTTTCGAGGTTACTGTGCATCAATATAGCATTGCAGAAGGAGAAGGATGTGCATGGCAATCGTCCAACGTATGTGCCAGAAGGCATTGAATCAGTGCTCTCCTGACATCATACAACCCAACCAGTTGACGTGATGTCAGGATTCCAAATTTGGGTCAGGCAAGAGGCTGCAAGGTGGGCTCTGTACCAGTGTCCCTTAAATTATTAAACACCTAAGTTGGAAGTAAGGTAATTTCTGACAATGTTTTCTGTTGCAAAGTGTCTGGAAGTATTCTGAAGTGTTTCTGGAGGTTTTTGTGTTGAGTTCCTAGATTTACAGAAGACTGTTGCTGCATCCTCACAAGGAGGGCAGAGGATTTGGTGACTGCCCACACAAAGTTTGCAACAGGTATGGGGGCAGCAGTGGCTGTGCCTCTGGGACTTTAACATGACAGTGAGATAGAGCAGGGGCTGTGCAGAGGGCATGCCCTGCTCCATGAAGCTGTTGTCAGGCCAACGAGGCTTGGATGTTTACAACACAATCCCATGCTTCCCAGCTCTGCTCCTAAGTGTTTCTTAGCCCAATTCCTACCCTGGCATCTTCCCAGACTTGGGGAGAATTTTCCCCATGTCAAGTGGGCTGGTCAGGAGCGGGCGTGGGCGGGCACGGACCCAATTGTCACCCGCGATCGGGTCCATGCTACCATTTTACACAGGTGGGCCAATTATTTCTTTCCTACTGATGGTCATGTCATTTTTTTTTCTGTTGCTATTAGGCTACCTTTAATATGGGCAACTACTCCACTTCCTTTTTTGCTTTCACTATCTTTGTTAAATATATTATGTCCTGAAATATTTAATTCCCAGGCCAGAATTTTCCCATTGGCATGCGGAGGCAGCCCCGCACACCCGTGTGTAAAATGACGTGCGGTGATGTCGGGCGAATGTCCCGATGTCACCGTGCGCCATCGCGATATTTGGGAAGGCGGGCACGCTATAAGTTCGGATGCGCAATCGCCATCAATTAACGAGCCAGTTAAGGCCCTTGAGGCAGCATTGATCTCAATTTTCCGCAGCCCATGTGATCTTCAGGATGTCACACGGGCGCAACAGGCAGGCGGGTAGGAGACATTTGTATAAACCTCATCCACGGGCGGGATAAGAGGGGTGAGTGGGGTCGTGAATGTGATCTTTCTGGTATTTAGGTGTGAAAGTAACTTTTACTTGCCTAAGTGAGCAGGAAGACTTCAAAACTCATACCAGCTGCTAAGACAGGAGTAAAAGCCTTGGTCAGGACTCTACAGTAGGAATCATTTCTGGGGCCTGCAGCTTTCAGGAAGCCTTCCCTTAGCCTGGGAATAGGAGTTGTGCTCTCCACTGGAGGCACCTCCTCTGAGGAGGAAGGAAGGGCCAGAAGGGGGAGGAGGCCAGGAGACCACATTTGCCTCCAGGGGAGCCACCTTTGGGAGGAGAGGTGCAGGCACAAGGGGTACAGGGCCAACAGGAAGTGCAATGTGACATCAGCCATCGTGCAATTAGAGCAGGAAAAACTATGGTCCGTTACAGTTTCTATATGTTTCATCTTCTGAGCTTCACTTTCTTGCCCATTGAATCATAAATGTCTTCAATGTTTCCTTTCAGAAAGAAGGCAAAAGCACATATGGATCCAGGGATCAATGCTGCCTTTGTCAGGGTCCTAAAGTGGAAAGACCCAGACAATAGGGGGGCGACTCGCCAGACATAGCATTTATCGTAGAAGAGTCTCCTATTTACAAATAAATGAGAGGCAATGCTGTGCTTGTCCCGAGGTTTGGTACATCAGATATGCCACATTCTTCGTGAAGACCTGATGCCACATGGAGTTGGAGGGTATTCTCTGCCAGTGGTCTTGAAGGTGACCGCAGCGCTAAATTTCTTTGTCTCTGGGTCTTTACAAGGATCAAAAGGGGACATGAGTGGCATCTCTCAGACCATAACACACCAATGCATAAAGGAGGTCACAGATGCCCTTTATGAGGAGGCCCATCATTATGTCAGGTTTGCTCTGGATGAAGATAGCCGGGCTGCGAGATTCACTGACTTTGCCACCATCTCAGGCTTCCCAAGAGTGCAGGGTGCAATAGACTGTACCCAAGTGGTTATACGGGCTCCATAGCAACAGGCCCTATTTTTTATAAACCTCAAGGGCTATCATTCCATCAAAGTACAACTGCAGTGCGATCACCGGTAGCACATACTGCACGTTTGTGCATGGTACCCTGGGAGTTGCCATGATTCCTACAGCCTGAGTCACTCCCAGGTGCCTGAGATTTTCGAGGGGCCATTATGTCTGCAAGGATGGCTGCTTGGGGATAAGAGGCACCCACTGAAACACTGGCTGATGACACCCGTGCATCACCCTCAGAGTCGTTCCGTGGAGAGGTACAACGCTGCTCACAACTCCACACGCTCCCTTATAGAGCAGACCATAGGGCTTCTAAAGATACGCTTAAGATGCTTGGACCACTCAGATGGCTCACTTCAATACCCTCCCGACAGGGTTTCCCACATCACCCAGTGTGTTGTGCTCTTCACAATCTGGCCATGCAAAGAGGTGAACCCCTGCCAGAGGAGACACTGGAGGAGGATGGGAGCTCATCAAAGGATGAAGATCCGGAGGTCCAGGAACCTCAGGAGGCTGCTGAGGGTCAGTATGAGTGTGATCACACCATGGAGGAAGGAAGACGTGGGAGACGTGCCCGTGATACATTAATTGCTGACAGGTTCCAGGAAGAGTAAAGTTAAGTAAGTGCATATGGCCACATCACTCCAAGCCCTCAATGCCATTTACTTTCATCTCAGGGGATGTCCACCCACTTGCAGCGAGAGCGAGTCCTGCATTCACACTTGTGCCATGCTAGCCTCATGAATCGCCAGGCCATGATCTTTGCTTTGGTCCATGGGGCCCTGTGAGTGAGCTCACTCTGGGAACAAGAGCGATGTGAGGGAAGACTTGAAGCCTTCGCTGCCTTCTAATGATACAAACACTGCTGCAACTGAGATGTGGACATGCCTAGGGATCTCCTCCTCCCGTGCATGTCTTTCTTCTGCCACTACCACTGAGGAGACACAAATGCTGCTAGATTATCAATGCTGATGAGCTGCCCTCACTCAATGGTGCTCCTTGAGGAAGAAGGGTTAGAAACGCTTACATCACACCTTTCCAATTAAGATTTAAACACATTTCCCTGACATCACACAAGGGGTGTGGAGACTAGTTCAACTGAGGTTGACATCACAGGAATGTGAATCTCACAGTGGGGCATATCACTGAGTGGGAATAAGGCTAAATCTCTAACTAAGAGGATTCCAAAGTAAAAAATCACAGTTGCCCAAAACATTCACATAACCATCAAATGTATTCACAAACGTGCCTACTGACTGCTACGTCCTGACGTCTGCAATGACCTTGGCGCACGTCGTCTGGTGGCCCAAGGCCTGGAGGCCACTGGCCTGATAAGGGTCAGCTGCTCAGGGGCAGACCGCCCTCAGCAGCCTGAGAAGCTGGAGTGGATGGGGTCACAGGCAGAGGGGGCTGTGAGCGGTTGCACATCCTCGGAGTGTTCTGAGAGGAGGCCCCCTCTCTGGGTGCCCGAGGGCCCCGCCCTGACCCCTGCAGCAGATGGTGTACCTGAAGGGAGGTCAAAGTGCCTTGTCCCGTTGTTGCCTATATCTTGATGGTGCCCACCAGGATGTGAGGTATTGGAGTGCAGGACTGAGCACAAATCCAGAAAGACCTGCTAGGTCGAGGTCTGCATGGTGGTCGCCAGCCTTCCCATGGTGACCTCGAGGTGCTCTCATGTCAGAACCACGTCATCAGACAGAACACAGACAGACTCCTCCATCATTCGCTCTAGTCTGCTGAGTGACTGCTGAATCTCTGCCTGAAGCTCCGTTGCCTGTCATTGCATCGCCATTGGTGGCCACTTCCAGAAACTCATCGCCTGACTCAGACTGAATGTGTGGCTGGTCTCCAGCAGCCCTCCGATTGCTGGAGACCTGGGCTGTCCCTACCTCGGACTGCTGCGGGGACATGTCAGTGAGGTGTTCCCCAGAAAGTGAGGCTGAGCCTAATCTACAGCTGTGCCCCACCAACGTGTGTGTCTCTGAGCTGGTGGAGGGATGGTTTTTCCAGAGCTTCCTCTTCGGACGTGGTCTGGAGGCTCAGACTGGTGCTCAACTGGCTTGTGGGCCTCAATCTGCTGGTGCCTTGAAAATAGAAAATAGAGTTTCAGTGAGTGAGCTTGAGCTAGATAAGACTGCATGTGACTCACTGTGATTCTCAGGGTTTGATGAGGTGATGGAGCTGTGATCCGTACTAGGTTGCTGGGAAAGGCTGATCTCCCCTTCTCCACAGGAGCGATCCCTGTTCTCCCCAGTCAGCTCGGCTGCAGCCTCCTCAAACTCAGCGAGGGCAATGATGTTGACCATCCCTCCCCGAATCTGTGATCCCTCGCTCCTGTTGTGCACCAGCTTGGCCTGTATGAAGAAGAAAGAAAGGCATGTGATGAGAAGGGATGGAGCAGAGGTTGGGTGAGATGCATGTTCCCTGTGTGTGGCGAGCCCTCCCGAGAAGGGTCAGAGGATGGAGTGTGAGTAATGATAAATGGGATAGTGGTGATGTGAAATTCTCAATGAGTGTTGATATGTGTCCCCCACGAATGGTTGTGTGAGATCCCTGAAGAGAGTAGCCATTTGAGTGCATGATGCCATGAGGAGAGTTTGATATTGGAGGGAGTTGAAGGGTGTCTTACCCTGGCGGAGCGGATGAGATCATTCATCCTCTTCCTGCACTGGATGGCATTTTGGGCACGGTTCCCTGCCACACTGACCTGCTCCCAGGCCAGAGAGGTGAGGCTGCTATGCTTCCTGCAGCCATCCCTGGGGTATAGGACTTGCCTGTGCACCTGCACTCCTCTGATCAAGGCCCAGAGGGCCTGGTAGGTGAAGTGGGGTGCTGCCTTGTTCTTGAGGCTCTCAGCCTTCTCCTTCTGGCTGCAAGACATCTCTGCATGTGTCCACAAGACAGGTGGGCTGGAGAGAGTGAGATTATGTGTTGGACTGGCATTTAAATATGGTGCCCAGATCTTTTACCCCACCAGCTGACAGCGGGCAGATGAATCAGCTCACGACCTGCCAGGTGCTTTGGCCTAATACTCACCTGTGCATAATTAATGGTCCTCCAACTGTGGAATTGGTCTCGAGTTCCCACCATTCCAGCCAGAAGGGTGGGCACTGCCGAAACCAACCACCACCACGCTTAATCCCATGAATGGAAAATTCCCCCCAGAAGCTATGTGGAAATAAAGCCTAGGTCATACTAATAGGGGTAGTTTACAGATCAACAAATAGTGAATGGGAAGAGGAGGATGAAATATGCAAGCAAATTAGGGAAATGAGTGAAAACATAAAATAATTTCATGGGGGATTTCAATTATCCCAAAACAAATTGGTCAGAGGAAGTTGATAAAGGGGATAAGCAAATGGAGTTCCTACAATTTTTATCAGGACTCCTTTCTCAACCAATATGTAATAAGTCCAACAAAGGAGCAAACATGATTGTATCAATTAATGAGGGATGAACCAGAGCAGATAAGAAAAGTAAAATTAGGGGAACATCTAGGCAATAGTGACCATAATATAATGCGCTATAAGATAATGCTCTGGATTCTCACCATTGAGGTGGATAGCTCAATTCGATAAATTTTTTAGCTCGGCACACATGTCTTGGGAAAAATTGTGCTGAATGGTGTGTTTTTTGCTCTGGCTGGGGGTGGGGGAGGGCACGGTTAGGGTTGCAGGGCAGGTTCAGGTGCAGAATGGAATTGGATCCTCCATCGTCTGAGACAGATTGAAAGTGCCTGAGTGACAAGGTGGGCTGTTTAAAAGGTCTGCCTCTGTTCTCTAGGACTTGTTTTGTTAAATATTAGGCCCTCTAGCCCTTACCTCTCACATACCCCCACCCACCTAGACATTTGCCATGCTCCATCCATGCCAAATCATGCCAACCCATGCCCTCCACTTGCCCCAATGGCTACTCATACCCTCCATGTCAATTCACAGCACTTCCATGTCCATTAACCTGATATATGCTCTGTACAGAACCAATGAACTCTGTGGTAACAATGGCATGTGTGGAATGCTTACAAGACAGTCATTCATAACTTTCTTTAAAAAAAAACTGCTGCTGCAACACCCTATTAAAATGTCAATCAACCAGATCTTTAAAGTATCAATAACAGAAACTTTAAGAACTTGATACCTCTTTATCTTTTGTAAATAAACATTGAGCCAGTCACAAAACAGATCACAGATAAAAAAAAGTTTGTAAACCTATCAATCAAGTGTTGTTTTTCCTTCTGTGCACCTGTTTAACAAAAAAACTTTTATGGAAGTTTGGGCTCTCAGCCAAGCATGCATGATGAGGCTTGTGAATATTGTGAATGAAAATAAAATAATGACAGATATGCTGAACAATTATGTTGCAGAATAATTTATTGTAAAGGAAGACAGTCAGAGTGCAGACATCACAAGGAAAGTAATATTAGGCAAGGTACTCACCCAAATTAATGTAAGCAAAATAATAGCAATGAAGAAAATAATGGCACTAAAGCATGACAAATCTTCAAGTCTAAATGGTTTTCTTCCTAGGGTTTTAAAGGATGTAGGAAGGAACATTGCAGTTATTCTAAAAATAATCTTTCAATATTCTTTCAGTTTGGCAACCATTTCTTTTGACTGGAATATTGCACATGTCTCCCTCCTATTTAAGGAAGGTAAAAAAGCAAACCAGAGAAATATGGAGCAGTTAGCCTATCATCTTCTTGTGCGATGTTACTAGAATCCGATTGACTTTTTTGAAGAGATGACTAAAGCAATGAACAGGGGGATGTCCATGGTTGTTGTTTTAGTGGACTTCAGGAGGAATTTGATTAGTCCCACATAAGAGACAGTTAGCTAAAGTTGAAACTCACAGGATTGAAATCAACTCCTGAATCCTCCATTCTAATTTCCGATCCTGAACAGTCCAAAAAATATACGTTTACCTTCCTCCAATTTTTCAGGGCTATCCTCTGAACTCACTCAGCACAGGAAACTTCAAAGGGAGCAATGGTGAAAAACCACGCAGAAACTATAGCCCTTTTTACCGGCACTAGCTGCCATATTCTGGTAAGTAGAGTTTAAATGTCATAAACCTTCTTTGAAAAGTTATGAAGGGAAGGTAAATGTATAAGGGATTAGGGTGGGTGAGGGGCAGGGTGGTAAGAATAGGGCAGGTCGGCTCAGTGAGGGAGACAGGGGTCAGTCAGGTGGTGGGACTTAGCCAGGTCGGGTGGGGGGAGTTGGAGGGCTGGGCGGGAGTTAGAAGCATCAGGGGGTGAGGTGGTGGGGGGTAGTCAGAGGGTTGGGGGTGTCGGAGGTTCAGGGGGAGTCGGGTGGGCAGAGAAGGGGTCAGGGGATAGTCAGGTAGGCAGGGGGGAGTCGGGAGGTCAGGGAGTGGTTGGGCGAGGTTGGGGGAGTCGGAGGGTCAGGGGTAGTCAAATGGTTGGGGTCAAGGGGGAAGTTGGAGGGGAGTTCAGTGTGAGTGATCAGGGGGCGTTAGTATTATAGGTAAAACATTGACCTGGTTAGGAAATTAGCTGAGCGGCAGGATTCAGAGTATGAATAATGGGCAAGTATTCCAATTGACAGGATGTGACAAATAGTGTGCTACAAGGATCTGTGTTGGGGCCTCAAATATTCACCATTTATTAACGGCTTAGTTGATGGGATGAAAAGCTACATATCCAAATTTGCAATGACACAAAGATAGGTGGTATTGTAAGCAATGTAGATGGAAGCACAGCATTACAAAGAGATATTAATAGATTAAGTGAATGGGCAAAACTGGCAAATGGATTACAATGTAGGCAAATATGAGGTCATCCACTATGCACCTAAAATGAATAGGATTCCAAGGATTAAATTGAGGACAGATTACACAAACTGGGATTTTATTCCATGGAATTTAGGAGGTTGAGAGGCGAATTGATTAAAGTTTTCACGGTATTGAGGGGAATAGCTAGAGTAGATAGAGACAAACTCTTTCTGCTGGTTGGGCCGTCATGGATGAAAGGACTTTGTTTAAAAATTGGAACTAAACCTGGCAAGAGTGAAATTAGGAAACGCTTCAATGTCAAAGGATGGCAGAAGTTTGGAATTGTCTGCTCTGCATGACAATTGATACTAAATCAATTGTTACATTTAAGGACTTGATTGATAGATTTTTGTTAACTAAAGTTATTAAGGGATATTGGGCAAAGGCAAGTACATGGAGATAGGTTGCAGATCAGCCACGATCTCAGCGAAGTTCAGCAATGGCTTGAGACACTAAACAGCCTACTTGCTCCTATGTTCCTAAATATTGCAGTCAGGTAAGCCAATCATAGACAGTGTGACCAGAAGAAACTGTGTTGGTTGCCTCCTACCTTCCTACTCCTTTTTCTCCTTCTTGTTCTCAATTGGTCACCTTACAGCTGGTGGTAAGGCTGTGCAGAATGAATCTTGACATACACTCTGCCACACGCTGCAGGGCTCCTCCAGAATGGTCCGGCAGTGAAAGTGCTTTAAACGTTCCAATGGTGTGCTGCATTAACTTTGTGTGGCAGCATTGCTTTCATTGTACACAGGTTTCCCAATTGTGCTTGGGTTGTGCACCGGAGTCATAAGCCGTGTGTTCAATGGGAGCAAAATCAACATGCTGGAAATTTGAATAAAAACTGAAAATGCTGCAACACTCAACAGCCTGGTAGCATTTGTGGAGGGAGAAACAGGGCTAATGGCCAGAAGTTTTACCTCGTCGGACAGGCCCGGTGATTGGTGCCGGACTGCAATTTCACACTGAGGGACAATTAAAGCTCACCCAGCGTGAACCGCATGCTACAGCGCTCAGTGCTGCCTGTGTGTGGGGTGGGGGGGGGGGGGGCGGGGGGGGGGGGGGGGCGGTGTGGA